>NC_080669.1:69493541-69496227 GCF_027579445.1 Ammospiza nelsoni | reverse complement strand
GCGATACTTCCTTCCGACTCTTCCTTCTGACACTTCCCTCTGACATTTCCTTCCGACACCTACTTCCTTCCTTCCTTCCGACACTTTCTTCCTTTACACACTTCCTTTCTTCCTTTCAACACTTCCTTCCAACACTTCCTTCTAACACGTCCTTCAGACACTTTCTTCCTTCTGACACTTTCTTCCTTTAAACACTTGCTTCCTTCCAACACTTCCTTCTGAAACTTCCTCCCGACACTTCCTTCTGACACTTCCTTCCTTCCCACACTCCCTTCCTTCCTTCCTTCCTTCCTTCCTTCCTTCCTTCCGACACTTCCTTCCGACACTTCCCTCCGACACTTCCTTCCGACACTACCTTCCGACACTTCCTTCCGTCACTTCCTTCCTTCCTTCCGACACTTCCTTCCGACACTTCCTTCCTTGCGACTCTTCCTTCCTTCCTTCCTTCCTTCCTTCCTTCCTTCCTTCCTTCCTTCCTTCCTTCCTTCCTTCCTTCCTTCCTTCCTTCCCTCCTTCCTTCCTTCCGACACTTCCTTCCTTCCGACACTTCCTTCCTTCCTTCCTTCCGACACTTCCTTCCTTCCTTCTGACACTTCCTTCTGACACTTCCTTCTGACACCTCCTTCCGACACTTCCTTCCTTTCCACACTCCCTTCCTTCCTTCCTTCCTTCCTTCCTTCCTTCCGACACTTCCTTCCGACACTACCTTCCGACACTTCCTTCCGTCACTTCCTTCCTTCCTTCCGACACTTCCTTCCGACACTTCCTTCCTTGCGACTCTTCCTTCCTTCCTTCCTTCCTTCCTTCCTTCCTTCCTTCCTTCCTTCCTTCCGACACTTCCTTCCTTCCTTCTGACACTTCCTTCCTTCCTTCCGACACTACCTTCCGACACTTCCTTCCGACACTTCCTTCCGACACTTCCTTCCTTCCCACACTCCCTTCCTTCCTTCCTTCCTTCCTTCCTTCCTTCCTTCCGACACTTCCTTCTTTCCTTCCTTCCGACACTTCCTTCCGACACTACCTTCCGACACTTCCTTCCGTCACTTCCTTCCTTCCTTCCGACACTTACTTCCGACACTTCCTTCTTACACTTCCTTCCTTCCTTCCTTCCTTCCTTCCTTCCTTCCTTCCTTCCTTCCTTCCTTCCTTCCTTCCTTCCTTCCTTCCTTCCGACACTTCCTTCCGACACTTCCCTCCGACACTTCCTTCCGACACTACCTTCCGACACTTCCTTCCGACACTTCCTTACTTGCGACTCTTCCTTCCTTCCATCCTTCCTTCCTTCCTTCCTTCCGACACTTCCTTCCGACACTTCCTTCCGACACTTCCTTCCGACACTTCCTTCCGACACTTCCTTACTTCCGACACTTCCTTCCTTCCCTCCGACACTTCCTTCCGACACTTCCTTCTTACACTTCCTTCCTTCCTTCCTTCCTTCCTTCCTTCCTTCCTTCCTTCCTTCCTTCCTTCCTTCCTTCCTTCCTTCCTTCCTTCCTTCCTTCCTTCCTTCCTTCCTTCCTTCCTTTCGACATTTTCTTCCTTCCGACAGTTTCTTCCTTCTAACGCTTCCTTCCTTCTCACACTTCCTTCCGACACTTCCTTCCTTCCTTCCGACACTTCCGTCCTTCCTTCCTGCCTTCCTTCCTTTAGACACTTCCAACACTTCCGACACTTCCTTGCGATACTTCCTTCCGACTCTTCCTTCTGACACTTCCCTCTGACACTTCCTTCCGACACCTACTTCCTTCCTTCCTTCCTTCCTTCCTTCCTTCCTTCCTTCCTTCCTTCCTTCCTTCCTTCCTTCCTTCCTTCCTTCCTTCCTTCCTTCCTTCCTTCCTTCCTTCCGACACTTTCTTCCTTTACACACTTCCTTTCTTCCTTTCAACACTTCCTTCCAACACTTCCTTCTAACACGTCCTTCAGACGCTTTCTTCCTTCTGACACTTTCTTCCTTTAAACACTTGCTTCCTTCCAACACGTCCTTCTGAAACTTCCTCCCGACACTTCCTTCCGACAATTCCTTCCGACACTTCCTTCCGACACTTCCTTCCGACACTTCCTTCCTTCCCATACTCCCTTCCTTCCTTCCTTCCTTATTTCCTTCCTTCCGACACTTCCTTCCGACACTTCCCTCCGACACTTCCTTCCGACACTACCTTCCGACACTTCCTTCCGTCACTTCCTTCCTTCCTTCCTTCCGACACTTCCTTCCGACACTTCCTTCCTTGCGACCCTTCCTTCCTTCCTTCCTTCCTTCCTTCCTTCCTTCCGACACTTCCTTCCTTCCGACACTTCCTTCCCACACTTCCTTCCCACACTTCCTTCCCACACTTCCTTCCCACACTTCCTTCCCACACTTCCTTCCCACACTTCCTTCCCACACTTCCTTCCCACACTTCCTTCCTTCCCACACTTCCTTCCTTCCCACACTTCCTTCCGACACTTCCGTCCGACACTTCCTTCCGACCTTTCCGACACTTCCTTCCGACACTTCCTTCCAACACTTCCTTCAAACACTTCCTTTCGACACTTCCTTCCGACACTTCCTTCCATCTGACGCTTCCTTCCTTCCGACACTTCCTACCAACAGTTCCGTCCTTCTGACACTTCCTTCCTTCCGACACTTCCTTCCTTCCTGCACTTCCTTCTGACACTTCCGTCCGACACTTCCTTCTGAGACTTCCTT
>NC_080669.1:68640782-68734895 GCF_027579445.1 Ammospiza nelsoni | reverse complement strand
GACACTTCCTTCCGACAGTTCATTCTTTCTTTCCTTCCTTCCGACACTTCCTTCTTTCTCTCCTTTCTTCCGACACTTCCTTCCTTCCTTCTGACACTTCCTTCCTTCCGACACTTCCTTCCTTCTGACACTTCCTTCTGACACTTCCTTCCTTCCGACACTTCCTTCCTTCTGACACTTCCTTCAAACACTTTCTTCCTTCCGACACTTCCTTCGTTCTGACACTTCCTTCCGACACTTCCTTCCTTCCCTCCTTCCTTCCTTCCGACACTTCCTTCCGGCACTTCCTTCCTTCCTTCCTTCCGACACTTCCTTTTTTCCGACACTTCCTTCAAACACTTCCTTCCTTCCGAGACTTCCTTCTTTTCAACACTTTCTTCCGACACTTCCTTCCTTCTTTCCGACACTTTCATCCGATACTTCCTTCCCTCCGACACCTCATTCCAACCTTCCTTCCGACACTTCCTTCCCACACTTCCGTCCGACACTTCCTTCTGACACATCCTTCCAACAATTAACACCTTCACTCTGACACTCCCTTCCGCCAGTTCCTTCCGACACTTCCTTCCTTCTTTCCTTCCTTCCTTCCTTCCTTCCTTCCTTCCTTCCTTCCTTCCTTCCTTCCTTCCTTCCGACACTTCCTTCCGACACTTCCTTCCGACACTTCCTTCCGACACTTCCTTCCGACACTTCCTTCCGACACTTCCTTCCTTCTGACACTTCCTTCCTTCCTTCCGACACTTCCTTCCGACAGTTCATTCTTTCTTTCCTTCCTTCCGACACTTCCTTCTTTCTCTCCTTTCTTCCGACACTTCCCTCCTTCCTTCTGACACATTCTTTCCTTTCAACGCTTCCTTCCAATACTTCCTTCTGACACTTCCTTCCTTCCGACACTTCCTTCCGACACTTCCTTCCGACACTTCCTTCCGACACTTACTTCCTTCTCTCCTTTCTTCCGACACTTCCTTCCTTCCTTCTGACACTTTCTTTCCTTTCAACGCTTCCTTCCAACACTTCCTTCTGACACTTCCTTCCTTCCTTCTGACAATTCCTGCTTTCCGACACTTCCTTCCTTCCGACACTTCCTTCTGACATTCCTTCCGACATTCCTTCCGTCTGCCACTTCCTTCCTGCCTTCCGACACTTCCCACCTTCCTTACTACACTTCCTTCTTTCTTTCCTTCCTTCCAACACTTCCTTCTGACACTTCCTTGAGACATTTCCTTTCTTCCTTCCGATATTTCTTTCCATTCAAAACTTCCTTCCGAGACTTTCTTCCGACACTTCCAATATTCCGACACTTCCTTCCTTCCTTCCTTCCTTCCTTCCTTCCTTCCTTCCTTCCGACACTTCCTTCCTTCCGACACTTCCTTCCGACACTTCCTTCCTTCCTTCCTTCCTTCCTTCCTTCCTTCCTTCCTTCCTTCCTTCCTTCCTTCCGACACTTCCTTCCGACACTTCCTTCCGACACTTCCTTCCGACACTTCCTTCCGACACTTCCTTCAAACACTTCCTTCAAACAATTCCTTCAAACACTTCCTTCAAACACTTCCTTCCTTCTGAGAGTTCCTTCTTTCCGACACTTTCTTCCGACTCTTACTTCCTTCCTTCCTTCCGACACTTTCATCCGACACTTCCTTCCTTCCTTCCGACACTTCCTTCCGACACTTCCTTCCTTCCGACACTTCCTTCAAACACTTCCTTCCTTCCGAGACTTCCTTCTTTCCGACACTTTCTTCCGACACTTCCTTCCTTCCTTCCGACACTTTCATCCGATACTTCCTTCCCTCCGACACCTCATTCCATCCTTCCTTCCGACACTTCCTTCCCACACTTCCGTCCGACACTTCCTTCTGACACATCCTTCCAACAATTAACACATTCACTCTGACACTCCCTTCCGCCAGTTCCTTCCTTCCTTCCTTCCTTCCTTCCTTCCCTTCCTTCCTTCCTTCCTTCCTTCCTTCCTTCCTTCCGACACTTCCTTCCTTCCTTCCGACACTTCCTTCCTTCCTTCCTTCCTTCCTTCCTTCCTTCCTTCCTTCCTTCCTTCCTTCCTTCCGACACTTCCTTCCTTCCTTCCTTCCGACACTTCCTTCCTTCCTTCCTTCCTTCCTTCCTTCCTTCCTTCCTTCCTTCCGACACTTCCTTCCTTCCGACACTTCCTTCAAACACTTCCTTCAAACACTTCCTTCAAACACTTCCATCCTTCCGAGACTTCCTTCTTTCCGACACATTCTTCCGACTCTTACTTCCTTCCTTCCTTCCGACACTTTCATCCGACACTTTCTTCCTTCCTTTCGACACTTCGTTCTCAGACTTCCTTCCGACACTTCCTTCCCACACTTCCGTCCGCCACTTCCTTCTGACACATCCTTCCAACAATTAACACCTTCACTCCGACACTCCCTTCCGCCAGTTCCTTCCGAAAATTCCTTCCTTCCTTCCTTCCTACTGACACTTCCTTTCTTTCCAACACTTCCTTCCGACACTTCCTTCCTTCCTTCCGACACTTTCATCTGATACTTCCTTCCCTCCGACACTTCATTCCATCCTTCCTTCCGACACTTCCTTCCCACACTTCCGTCCGATTCTTCCTTCTGACACATCCTTCCAACAATTAACACCTTCACTCCGACACTCTCTTCCGCCAGTTCCTTCCTTCCTTCCTTCCGACACTTCCTTCCGACACTTCCTTCCGACTATTCCTTCCTTCCTTCCTTCCTTCCTTCCTTCCTTCCTTCCTTCCTTCCTTCCTTCCTTCCTTCCTTCCGACACTTCCTTCTGACAATTCCTGCCGACACTTCCTTCCTTCCGACACTTCCTTCCTTCCTTCCGACACTTCCTTCCGACAGTTCATTCTTTCTTTCCTTCTTTCCGACACTTCCTTCTTTCTCTCCTTTCTTCCGACACTTCCTTCCTTCCTTCTGACACTTCCTTCCTTCCGACACTTCCTTCCTTCTGACACTTCCTTCTGACACTTCCTTCCTTCCGACACTTCCTTCTGACATTCCTTCCGACATTCCTTCCGTCTGCCACTTCCTTCCTGCCTTCCGACACTTCCCACCTTCCTTACTACACTTCCTTCTTTCTTTCCTTCCTTCCAACACTTCCTTCTGACACTTCCTTGAGACATTTCCTTTCTTCCTTCCGATATTTCTTTCCATTCAAAACTTCCTTCCGAGACTTTCTTCCGACACTTCCAATATTCCGACACTTCCTTCCTTCCTTCCTTCCTTCCTTCCTTCCTTCCTTCCTTCCGACACTTCCTTCCTTCCGACACTTCCTTCCGACACTTCCTTCCTTCCTTCCTTCCTTCCTTCCTTCCTTCCTTCCTTCCTTCCTTCCTTCCTTCCTTCCTTCCTTCCTTCCTTCCTTCCTTCCGACACTTCCTTCCGACACTTCCTTCCGACACTTCCTTCCGACACTTCCTTCCGACACTTCCTTCCGACACTTCCTTCAAACACTTCCTTCAAACAATTCCTTCAAACACTTCCTTCAAACACTTCCTTCCTTCTGAGAGTTCCTTCTTTCCGACACTTTCTTCCGACTCTTACTTCCTTCCTTCCTTCCGACACTTTCATCCGACACTTCCTTCCTTCCTTCCGACACTTCCTTCCGACACTTCCTTCCTTCCGACACTTCCTTCAAACACTTCCTTCCTTCCGAGACTTCCTTCTTTCCGACACTTTCTTCCGACACTTCCTTCCTTCCTTCCGACACTTTCATCCGATACTTCCTTCCCTCCGACACCTCATTCCATCCTTCCTTCCGACACTTCCTTCCCACACTTCCGTCCGACACTTCCTTCTGACACATCCTTCCAACAATTAACACATTCACTCTGACACTCCCTTCCGCCAGTTCCTTCCTTCCTTCCTTCCTTCCTTCCTTCCTTCCTTCCTTCCTTCCTTCCTTCCTTCCTTCCTTCCTTCCTTCCTTCCTTCCTTCCTTCCTTCCGACACTTCCTTCCTTCCTTCCGACACTTCCTTCCTTCCTTCCTTCCTTCCTTCCTTCCTTCCTTCCTTCCTTCCTTCCTTCCTTCCTTCCTTCCTTCCTTCCGACACTTCCTTCCTTCCTTCCTTCCGACACTTCCTTCCTTCCTTCCTTCCTTCCTTCCTTCCTTCCTTCCTTCCGACACTTCCTTCCTTCCGACACTTCCTTCAAACACTTCCTTCAAACACTTCCTTCAAACACTTCCATCCTTCCGAGACTTCCTTCTTTCCGACACATTCTTCCGACTCTTACTTCCTTCCTTCCTTCCGACACTTTCATCCGACACTTTCTTCCTTCCTTTCGACACTTCGTTCTCAGACTTCCTTCCGACACTTCCTTCCCACACTTCCGTCCGCCACTTCCTTCTGACACATCCTTCCAACAATTAACACCTTCACTCCGACACTCCCTTCCGCCAGTTCCTTCCGAAAATTCCTTCCTTCCTTCCTTCCTACTGACACTTCCTTTCTTTCCAACACTTCCTTCCGACACTTCCTTCCTTCCTTCCGACACTTTCATCTGATACTTCCTTCCCTCCGACACTTCATTCCATCCTTCCTTCCGACACTTCCTTCCCACACTTCCGTCCGATTCTTCCTTCTGACACATCCTTCCAACAATTAACACCTTCACTCCGACACTCTCTTCCGCCAGTTCCTTCCTTCCTTCCTTCCGACACTTCCTTCCGACACTTCCTTCCGACTATTCCTTCCTTCCTTCCTTCCTTCCTTCCTTCCTTCCTTCCTTCCTTCCTTCCTTCCTTCCTTCCTTCCTTCCGACACTTCCTTCTGACAATTCCTGCCGACACTTCCTTCCTTCCGACACTTCCTTCCTTCCTTCCGACACTTCCTTCCGACAGTTCATTCTTTCTTTCCTTCCTTCCGACACTTCCTTCTTTCTCTCCTTTCTTCCGACACTTCCTTCCTTCCTTCTGACACTTCCTTCCTTCCGACACTTCCTTCCTTCTGACACTTCCTTCTGACACTTCCTTCCTTCCGACACTTCCTTCTGACATTCCTTCCGACATTCCTTCCGTCTGCCACTTCCTTCCTGCCTTCCGACACTTCCCACCTTCCTTACTACACTTCCTTCTTTCTTTCCTTCCTTCCAACACTTCCTTCTGACACTTCCTTGAGACATTTCCTTTCTTCCTTCCGATATTTCTTTCCATTCAAAACTTCCTTCCGAGACTTTCTTCCGACACTTCCAATATTCCGACACTTCCTTCCTTCCTTCCTTCCTTCCTTCCTTCCTTCCTTCCTTCCTTCCTTCCTTCCTTCCTTCCTTCCGACACTTCCTTCCTTCCGACACTTCCTTCCGACACTTCCTTCCTTCCTTCCTTCCTTCCTTCCTTCCTTCCTTCCTTCCTTCCTTCCTTCCTTCCTTCCTTCCGACACTTCCTTCCGACACTTCCTTCCGACACTTCCTTCCGACACTTCCTTCCGACACTTCCTTCCGACACTTCCTTCAAACACTTCCTTCAAACAATTCCTTCAAACACTTCCTTCAAACACTTCCTTCCTTCTGAGAGTTCCTTCTTTCCGACACTTTCTTCCGACTCTTACTTCCTTCCTTCCTTCCGACACTTTCATCCGACACTTCCTTCCTTCCTTCCGACACTTCCTTCCGACACTTCCTTCCTTCCGACACTTCCTTCAAACACTTCCTTCCTTCCGAGACTTCCTTCTTTCCGACACTTTCTTCCGACACTTCCTTCCTTCCTTCCGACACTTTCATCCGATACTTCCTTCCCTCCGACACCTCATTCCATCCTTCCTTCCGACACTTCCTTCCCACACTTCCGTCCGACACTTCCTTCTGACACATCCTTCCAACAATTAACACATTCACTCTGACACTCCCTTCCGCCAGTTCCTTCCTTCCTTCCTTCCTTCCTTCCTTCCTTCCTTCCTTCCTTCCTTCCGACACTTCCTTCCTTCCTTCCGACACTTCCTTCCTTCCTTCCTTCCTTCCTTCCTTCCTTCCTTCCTTCCTTCCTTCCTTCCGACACTTCCTTCCTTCCTTCCTTCCGACACTTCCTTCCTTCCTTCCTTCCTTCCTTCCTTCCTTCCTTCCGACACTTCCTTCCTTCCGACACTTCCTTCAAACACTTCCTTCAAACACTTCCTTCAAACACTTCCATCCTTCCGAGACTTCCTTCTTTCCGACACATTCTTCCGACTCTTACTTCCTTCCTTCCTTCCGACACTTTCATCCGACACTTTCTTCCTTCCTTTCGACACTTCGTTCTCAGACTTCCTTCCGACACTTCCTTCCCACACTTCCGTCCGCCACTTCCTTCTGACACATCCTTCCAACAATTAACACCTTCACTCCGACACTCCCTTCCGCCAGTTCCTTCCGAAAATTCCTTCCTTCCTTCCTTCCTACTGACACTTCCTTTCTTTCCAACACTTCCTTCCGACACTTCCTTCCTTCCTTCCGACACTTTCATCTGATACTTCCTTCCCTCCGACACTTCATTCCATCCTTCCTTCCGACACTTCCTTCCCACACTTCCGTCCGATTCTTCCTTCTGACACATCCTTCCAACAATTAACACCTTCACTCCGACACTCTCTTCCGCCAGTTCCTTCCTTCCTTCCTTCCGACACTTCCTTCCGACACTTCCTTCCGACTATTCCTTCCTTCCTTCCTTCCTTCCTTCCTTCCTTCCTTCCTTCCTTCCTTCCTTCCTTCCTTCCTTCCTTCCTTCCTTCCTTCCTTCCTTCCTTCCTTCCTTCCTTCCTTCCTTCCTTCCTTCCTTCCTTCCTTCCTTCCTTCCTTCCTTCCTTCCTTCCATCCGACACTTCCTTCCTTCCGACACTTCCTTCAAACACTTCCTTCAAACACTTCCTTCAAACACTTCCTTCCTTCCGAGACTTCCTTCTTTCCGACACTTTCTTCCGACTCTTACTTCCTTCCTTCCTTCCTTCCTTCCTTCCGACACTTTCTTTCCGACACTCCTTCCTTCCTTTCGACACTTCGTTCTGAGACTTCCTTCCGACACTTCCTTCCCACACTTCCGTCCGACACTTCCTTCTGACACATCCTTCCAACAATTAACACCTTCACTCCGACACTCCCTTCCGCCAGTTCCTTCCGAAAATTCCTTCCTTCCTTCCTTCCTACTGACACTTCCTTTCTTTCCAACACTTCCTTCCGACACTTCCTTCCTTCCTTCCGACACTTCCTTCCTTCGTTCCGACATTTCATTCCTTCCGAGTCTTCCTTCCGGCACTTCCATCCGACACTTTCTTCTTTTATTCCGACACGTCCTTCCTTCCGACACTTCCTTTTGACACTTCCTTCGGACACTTCCTTCCGACAGTTTCTTTCCTTCCGACAATTCCTTCCTTCCTACACTTCCTTCCTTCTGACACTTCCTTCCGACACTTCCTTCCTTCTGACACTTCCTTCTTTCCGACACTTCCTTCCGACACTTCCTTCCGACACTTCCTTCCTTCCGACACTTCCTTCCTTCCGACATTTCCTTCTTTCTTTCCTTCCTTCCGACACTTCCTTCTGACACTTCCTTCCTTCCTTCCTTCCTTCCTTCTGACACTTCCTTCTTTCTTTCATTCCTTCCGACACTTCCTTCTGACACTTCCTTCCGACACTTCCTTCCTTCCTTCCGACACTTCCTTCCTTTGAACTCTTCCTTCAGACACTTCCTTCCGACACTCCCTCCCTTCCTTCCTTCCTTCCTTCCTTCCTTCCTTCCTTCCTTCCTTCCTTCCTTCCGGCACTTCCTTCCTTCCTTCCGACACTTCTTTCCTTTCTACACTTCCTTCCGACACTTCCTTCCTACACTTCCTTCCTTCATTCCGACACTTCCTTCCGACACTTCATTCCTTCCGACACTTCCTTCCGACTCTTCCTTCCTTCCTTCCGACACTTCCTTCATTCCGACACTTCCTTCTTTCCGACGCCTCCTTCCGACACTTCCTTCCTTCCGACATTTCCTTCTGACACGTCATTCCTTCGGACACTTCCTTCGGAAACTTCCTTCCGACACTTCCATCCTTTATTCCAACACTTCCTTCGTTCCGACTCTTCCATCTTTCCGACACTTTTTTTGTTCTGACACGTCCTTCCGACACTTCCTTCCGACACTTCCTTCCTTCCTTCTGAAACTTCTTTCCTTCCGACACTTCCTTCTTTTTAACACTTCCTTCCCACACTTTCTTCCGACACTTCCTTCCTTCCCACACTTCCTTCCGACACTTCATACCTTCAGATAGTTCCTTCCGACACTTCCTTCCGACACTTCCTTCCTGTATTCATTAACTTCCTTCCTTCTGACACTTCCTTCCTTCCGACACTTCCTTCCTACACTTCCTTCCGACACTTCCTTCCTTCCTTCCAACACTTCCTTCGTTCCGACAATTCTTTCCTTCCGACACTTCCTTCCGAAACTTCCTTCCGACACTTCCTTCCTTCGGGCACTTCATTCTGACACTTTCTTCCGACACTTCCATGTTTCCGACACTTCCTTCCTTCCTTCCTTCCTTCCTTCCTTCCTTCCTTCCTTCTTTCCTTCCTTCCTTCCTTCCTTCCTTCCTTCCTTCCTTCCTTCCTTCCTTCCTTCCTTCCTTCCTTCCTTCCTTCCTTCCTTCCTTCCTTCCTTCCTGCCTTCCGACACTTCCTTCCTTCCGACACTTCCTTCCTTCCGACACTTCCTTCTGACACTTCCTTCTTTCCGACACTTCCTTCCTTCCAACACTTCCGACACTTCTGACACTTCCGACATTTCCGTCACTTCCTTCTTCCTTCCGGCAGTTCTTTCCGACACTTCCTTCCGACACTTCCTTCCGATACTTCCTTCCTTCCTTCCTTCTGACACTTCCTTCCTTCCTATTCGACACTTCCTTCTTTCCGTCCGATACTTCCTTCCTTCCTTCTTTCCTTCCTTCCTTCCTTCCTTCCTTCCTTCCTTCCTTCCTTCCTTCCTTCCTTCCTTCCTTCCTTCCGACACTTCCGACACTTCCGACACTTCCGACACTTCCGACACTCCCTTCCTTCCGACACTTCCTTCCGACGCTTCCTTCCGACACTTCCTTCTGACACTTCCTTCCAACACTTCCTTCCGACACTTCCTTCCTTCCAACACTTCCTTCCTTTCTTCCTTCCGACACTTCCTTGCTTCTGACACTTCCTTCCTTCCTTCTGACGCTTCCTTCCTTCCGACACTTCCTTGCTTCCTTCCTACACTTCCTGTTTTAATTTTTATTTTCTTTATAAGGCGTCACAACCAATGGGACAAAAGCTAAAAATTACTGAGATAATTTTCCCAGGTGCAGGAAAAATGTACTGAAACTTTTGAGATTCTAGTCCACCTTTCTTTTGTGGAAAGATGTTTTGTCTTCCACCATGAAGAGGCTCTCGTCAGGCATTAAATACAATTATGTTTTGCACCTTTTATTTTATTTTGCTTAAAATACTCTGTATCAATAGTATGTCTTCATTCTAAGTTCTCTCTCTGGCCCTCAGGAATAACTATCTAGTCCTTTTTTCTTCAGTCTTCAAGTTCTCTGCAAATATAGTAGTTGAAAGAAACTCATCTATGGTGCCACAGTGGCCTTCTGATACCACAGACTTGGTTCTTACATATTGGACACAAGCAACATAGCAAAAGAACTGCAAGAACCTTTATTAATCTCTCATAAATACAAATTCCCCCTTTCCTTATGTATTTTATGCCTCTTGCAACAAAGTTTCAAGAAGGGAAAAGGAAGTCATATTCAGCAGCATAATGACTTAGCTGTTGGAGCTTTGGGAGACGGGGGAGTAAATGGAACGATAAGACAATATAGGAAGAAAATAAAAGGAAATACTAAGAAAATAATGGGAAATTTAGTGAATTTAACTGCAAATCTTAAGAAGAGAGAGGTTTTTTCCTTGTAATCAAGTGTTCAGTCAAGCCATAATTTATAGCTGCTGCATGCAGGTACTTGGATGCCCATGAATGCATGGTATTCATGTGAAGAACACCATGACCTTCAGCACATTGTTACCTTTCACAGTCACCAGATATTGCTATTTGATGCTGATGTGCCTTTTCCAATCACCTATGGAAAAAGAGATTTGGAAGAAAATTTACAAGCCAGAACAGAAGCCTGTGGAGTATCTCCTTCAATAATTCTTGTTTTTTCTTGTCCTTTTAGAATGATAATATACACAGTCTATACTTTTAGCTACTCATCACATAGAAAGAGAAAAAACAGAGTCAACTTAAGAGGCATTTTATATGACGAGGTTATTGTCTAATCTTCTGTAGTAGACTTCCTTATTTTTCTCCAGAGTCTTTAGTCCACCCATAGTCTCAGTCATGACAGAAGCCTATCTGGTACAGCAATTCCTACCATAAACAGCACACTGCCATACCTCAGACATAATTGCTAAACATGACTTGGGAATGAAGAGGCCAATTGCTTCTCCCTTCATCCTAAGGATAAATCTAATGCTGTAACACTCATCATTTTCTCAAGGAAGAGGTCTACTGAAAAATTCTAATTAAAACATTTCAGAAATAAAGTATCTTCTGCAAACACCAACCCCACAGCTCAATACATTACAATTAGTCTGTAGCACTCAGATCTAAATACACCCACAATGCAATTCAGTACAATACTATCAGTCTGTAGAGGACACAATCCCACATCACAATTTCCAAAATACCTTCTGTTTAAAGAGGAGAAGACACTATATGTCATACCCAAGCTTTCATTAATTTTTTGCAAGGCACAGTTTCAACTCTGAAGTTGTGATAATTTAACACTGTTCTTCCTTGTTATTATCATATTTTTATGCTCTTAATTTTTTAGGTCATTACTCTTCATGTACTTTTCTCTAGAAATACTTGCTTCAGAGAAGAAGTTTGGCCTAATTTGCACACACCTGGCAGAGCTTTGTGCAGATATAACCCCTCAGAACAAAAAATATACATTAGGAAAAATATAGCAGATTATTCTCTCAGCAAGTCAATTTTATTACATTAAAAAAAAGAAAGCAGTAGTTTTGAATTTCATTTTAATAAACCTTTGGCACTTTGCCCTTATGAAGAGCTGAAATAAGCTTAGTCTCTCTACCTTTTGCCTCTAATTCTTTGATCCAAGGCTTTTTCTTACACGGTACATAATAAAAGTACTTTAAAATCACTAATACAATTAAAAGTGCTAGATATAGCTGAAAACTCATTCAAGCTCTCATACTCATGTCAGTGGGAAAACAGGATTTAAAAATAACTTGTTAGATCCACTTATTTCACTCATAAGAAAACAGATTGCATTCTGTGTTATCTGTGGCAAGCACAAAGATTCCCTCTTTCTGTCTGAATTCCATGATACCATCTCAAGTATTAAAAGACTGAACTATAGTAACTAAACCAAAAATTATGTTACGGTTTTTAAAATAAAATTGAGGCAGTCATATACCTCTCTTTCCAGAGTATCAGTTTGGAATGGAAGGAACACTGCCCCTTGGAGATTATATTACAGCCCATTGTTCTTAAAAATATTTTGCTAAATAGTGTTCTGAGTTTCTGGCTTTTTTCAGAAATTTGGTCCTCCAAATTAGAATCAGATTTAGATTCCTGCAAATAAACAATGAAGGTCATTGTACAGTCCATTGCTCCAGCTGTCATACAACATCTGCAGATCAGGTGATAACTTCAGGATTAACTTGGAAAATGTAGATGAGTATGCAACACTACTTTGTTTATTAACATTCTGCAGGGCAGATGAGTCATTGAATATCAAGGGCTCAGCAAACCTGCAAGTAAAAATTGCTACTAACAGAAAACAATTCTCCATGCAAAGCACTTCAGCTCACATAAATCAAGTGACACAAAGAGGGTTTCATCTGCTTAGCCAAGATCAGGTTGATAACCATGACAGGTTGATATTGGTTTTCAACTCATTCTTCCCTGATAAAATTGAACTTCTAGAAACAGTTTGCCTTATACTGGATTACATCCATTATAGTTGCTAAGGTCATTATTTCTTTCCACGAGTTTCCTTTATAGCCACCAGAAAGTCACCTTTTATGAACAAATAAAATTGAATCTCCTTCTTTCTTTCTAGAGAAAGGGTTTCAGGCCTGAATGGAAAGACCAAGTTCGAGTCTGTGCCATTAGGCTTGGCTTGACAGCTATAACCATACTCAGACTGAATTTAAAAAAAAAAGAAAACAAACCAAAAAAACAAACAAACAAAACAATCAACAAAAACGTACAAATTAAAAACCCCACTGTCAGTATCAGGCCAATGTCATTTGGGCAAAAATATTCAGGAATTTCATCTCCCATAGGCACATCACACTGTTTCAGATTTGGAACTTGTTTGTGATAAACAGACAGTAAAAGCAACAGCCAAATACTTTAATCAGATAATCTGAATTCAGAAGCAGTTTGAATGGGATGAATTTTGATAGAAATAAAAATACCCCTATTCACACCCATGAAGAGCACAGAAGGTGATCTTTAGAAAAATATCCTTTCTGAAATAAAAAAGATGAAAAAGCTCAACTTTATAGCTCAGCTTTAATGCACACAGAATATGCAAGTTCATGACCCATACCCCAGTACATGCAACTTCTGATTCTTTAGACAGTATAACAGTAATATTTCTTCAAGAGTATACAGGGTAGAAGACATTTCCCAAAAGGGGATAAAGCCACAGCCTCATATGTTACATGACTGAGCCATCCATGTCTCTAAAAAGACATGAATTCTACTGAATTAAATCATAAGTAATCTTATCTGTGCAGAAACAAAGCATTCTCATATGCCTTTCATTCTTAAAAATGTGAAAAAACTCAGAATTGACAGCTAATAAAGCATCATATAAACTCTTCAAATATCTAAAATAATAGAGGGCTGACGGATACAGTACAGGAAACTATAGTTATACCTCAAACTGTCTTTCTGTAAATACAGTACAACATCTTACAATATATTACACTTAAAATACCTAGATTTTTTTTTATTACACTAAACAAAATTAAGTAGTGGACAATGACTGGTTTTTACATACACCACAGTACTTTTTCCACAGTATAACATCCATCAGGCACTTATAAGTACACTGCCTTTAGCAAATTAAAGGTTTCTTGTCAAATTAAGCTGCAGCTGCTCTGCTGCCTGTGCTCAGCTCAAAATACCACAGAAGCATAAATGAGACACTGAGCTCACTAACAGACATTGCTCCAGGAGAAAGCACTTCCTTAAGTATAAAACCAAGTTATTGCTAACTTATTATTACTTGATTGTATTTTTTTTCATGTTTGTAATTAATTCATAATATATTTTTAAGTGGAAAGATCAATATAGTGTACAAGCATGCAAAGCCTTTATGAAATATTTTATTTCCTTTCTATGAACCACTTCAGAAAATATTGTATTTACAATGTAAATACAGAACATTTCAAAAAGCTTTAAACAGTTTTATAAAGCTTTAAAAACCTGGGCACCTAACTCGCTTTCAGGTTTTATTTAGGTGTCAATACAAAGTCAAGAGGAAAAAGAGAAGCTCAGCTTGTCTGTGGCACACCATGAATACTGAATTAATTGTCTCAACTTATGCTTGACATAGATGCTGAAAGATCGAGACATTCTCCCATAAATTTTATCTTGTAAATAATGGAACTAGATCCTCTTTAAAAAAGACCATAGTTCCATTAACTTCACTGTCAGGAAAGTTTCAGAGAATTACATTTATATTGTCCATTATAATTTTGCCTGTGATTACATCAAACCACTATCACATACTTGTTCAAATTTGTTAAAAACAAATGTGGAAATGCTCATTGCAAGAGATAAAGAATTCATTCTGGTGCAAGCCATTAGAGGTATCAAAGGTTAACTTTTGTGTGATTATCTTCTTCTGATGGTAAGCTATGGCATTCAAGCAGGAATTGTGAATTCAAGTATTGTCGCATAACTTATGAATGCAACTTATGAATGCATATTACTTATGAATACATGCTGGCTATCAACATGTATTACCTTCCCTGAGCTGTCCATGTTTGGCAGAAGGCACCAACCACATTAATATGAAAAGATAGGAATTTGAAATATTGGGGTTTATCCAAAATAAAGTCATAAGTACTTTAACTAGGTAGGGGACAACAAAGTCACATTCATTTCAATATTAGATAATAGGCAATGCATGTTTAGATTTAGATGCATCCAGCACTAAGGTATTCTGATCAGGGCAGCATGGTAGTAAAACATGGAAAAGGATATAAGGACAGTGACCTCAATCTATATACTGCCACCACTCCAATACTACTTCATGTTTGAAACCAGTAAAAGCAAAGAATCTTTAGCCTAACATTCATACTGTGTTTTAAAAGTTTAAGGAGGATATCATATTCCCTTGATTCTTCCTGAATAAAGTATAAAGCCGTTGCCATAGGAGTCAGTTCCACTATTGCCACCTCTTTTTCTGTAGCCATCCCTGCCTTTCCCAGCTGCATAATGCACCTCACAAGTCCTGTATCTCCAACAAGATCCCCAGACATGAATATGTTAGACTTGGCATGCAGGGCAACCATGGGGCTCTACAAGAACTCGGTACAACTCCCAGAGTTACACAATGTGCTGATGCAATAATGAAAAAAAGGGTTAAAAATAATTATGTTTTTACCTGCTTGTCAAAGCTTTCAGGTCCTGTCCATTTCAGTTCTATTGGAGGGTTTGGAAAAGCATGTTTCTGCTAAAAACATATTTGAATCTTTCCACTGAAAACAATGCCACAGTACTTTCCATATCACCTGAGTATCTGACAAAATCTAAAGCTACAGCCTATCTATTGCCACAGACTGTAGTTGATCCCAAATGAGCTAGTAATGTGCTATTTGATAGAAATACACCATCAAGAAGTTCATTTCACTACTTTTTCTGAAATGCTAGCTACCAGATGCAACTTTTTTTGCTTTGCTAACAATGTCTATGAAACATCTTGTGATATGATAAACCCTTACTACTGACAAACCAATGAAAAGCAACAAATATCAATAAACAATTCTCCAGACTCATCCTTTGTGTGTGTGTGTGTGTGTGTGTGTGTGTGTGTGTGTGTAAAACATCTATTAGTTTAATATAAAACTATTTTTTGATAGTCAAAATACTCATACAATTAAAAATTGAGCAACATGAAAACAGAAAACAATCTAAGCTTGTGTGCAGCAAGCTTCTAGGCCTGCAACAGCTGTAATGCTGTCAACCTGGATTAACAGTGAGCTTTGAATGAAATCAGTGGGCAGAACTGCCAAAGAGGCAAGGGCAATTTCTGGTGGAAATCTTCAGGAATACTCATTGCTGACCAGACACTGTTCCTGCTAAAGTCCATGGAAGTTTTATTAAAGATATTAGTTTTACTAAAGATATTATCAAAAGGGTATTTGGACTACTATTGAATACTCTGGGAAATGCCGACCAAAAATCACATCATGTTGTGAAGGTCGGCAGTATGGGGAAAGTAAGCTGAGAAAGCTGAAGGTCCTGTAACAAAAACAGTGTACCAGAGGCTTGTTCTAATTACATATGTTACAATCTTGACCTAAAAATAATTTAAAATTTATGTTTAGAATACAATACAGCCACATTTAAACCTACTGTTTTCATATAAAGGAGAAAGGTGAAAACGTTGCAGTCTAATTTCATGACCATATATTTACTCTTTATTCCGTCAGCAAAATGTCTAATTGAAAAGAGCAAACTAATACTTACTTATAATAAAAATATTTTCGTCAATACCTAATTTCTTAATATTGATTACTATTTAGACATTTAAAATGTACTCTACAGCAGCATTTGCCATACAATTCTTACCTGTGCTTGTAAGCATTTAATATATCGATTAAAAGCAGTATGTTAAAACACATTTTGTTTAGCCATCTAAAAAATAGAATTTGATTAGCAAGCAATTTAAACACTTAATAGTTACATATGTCATTTAAATAGTGCTGATTTCTCTTACATAATACATTTAAACCTAGACTTGATTAGACATTATGAGTTCTGATTTCTCTTTCAGGGACTTATTACCAGAGGGGAAAATGGCCAGGGTTGGTTTTGTTGGGTTTTAGAGGTTTTCTTTATTTGGCGGGTTTGGTAGTTTTATTGTTGATTGTTTGTTTGTTTTTCCTTTCAGTGACAAGGGCAATTTGTCTCTTTAAACCCAAATTTCCAAAAAAATACAAAGATTCATTCAATTAAAAGGGTCATTTAGTGTCTCATTTTAAATTACTGGCATCATGCCATATGAAACTCACCTATATTTCATTATGCTCTGTGGTGGGTACTCAGAAATATAAGATCATTAGCTTAGTGAATGAAGGCAACAATTCAAGCAAGTATGAAACCTTGCATTTTTCTATGAGTTTGTGTCTCCCTTATGTAAATATTGGGCTGTATACTATGCACAAACCCTTGGCAAACCAATCTAATGAAGAAATTAAGATAGATATGAGAATAGATTTTTAATTACTAATTTTCAATAATGACCTCAAAGAGTGGGTATTGAAACAGTAGCTTGAAATACTATCAGACTGGAAGTCTACATAGCTGTGTATCGGTCCTCTTCCTTTTAACTATTCAGCCTATTTTAACTATTGAGCCTATCTTAACTATTCAAGTTGGGTCTTCTCTGTAGGCATAAAACACACTCTTTCTTTTTTTTCTTCTTTAAAAAAAAAGAGACCTCTTCTACAAAATTACAGAAGTACAAATAAGCCCAAAGACAGGGTTTTGGGGAGAATAGGGTGTGCATGGGGGAAGAAAGAGAGAAGGGGAGATTTTTGTTCATGGGCCATTGAGGGTCACTGCATGATTGATAAAATTACATCATCCCATTGGGACATGCCCAGGGGGAGGAGCCAAGCATTCCTACCTGGATAGAATCTGAGATTTGGAACACCACAGGCAGCCTTTTCCCACTGAGTTCCCAAGGGGTCAGCCTTTTCCCTCTAGATTCCCAAAGGAGCAGATCTTTTTTCCATTTGATTCTCAGAGGAAGACCAGGCCCATCTACTTCACCACTGGACCTTCAGAGGAAAACTACATCCTTTCTAGAGGCTTATTGTTTCAACAGAACCACATCTGTGACTCCAGGAGGACTGCAGCCACCATTGAATTGGACTGCTTCCAACACCCTGACCGACAGGATGTCAGGTCATATTCTGACTCTGTCAGTGTTGTTTTGAATTATTGCATTTGTATTTTTATTGTATTTTTATTTTTCCCAAGAATGAACTGCTATTCCTACTCCCATATCTTTGCCTGAGAGCCCCTTAATTTCAAAATTATAATAATTTGGAGGGAAGGGGTTTACATTTTCCATTTCAAGAGAGGTTCCTGCTTTCCCTAGCAGACACCTGTCTTTTCAAACCAAGTTGGAAGGGACCTTAAAGATCATCCAGTTCCAGCTTCCTTGTCATGGACAGGGACACATTTTACTAGACCAGGCGACTCAGACCAGCCTTGACAGTTCCAGGCATGGAGCATGCACAGCTTCTCTTCACAACCTGTTCCAGTGCCTCAGCACTCTCAGAGTAAAGAGTTTCTTCCTAACATCCAACCTTAACCGGTCCTCTTTCAGTTTTAAGCCATTATCCTTTCTCTATCACTCCATAAAAATTTCCTTTCCAATATTCTCTCTCCACCTCTTTAGCTAGGAGCCCCTTTAGGTATTGGAAGGGGTTCTAAGGCCTCAGGCCTTCATCTTCTTCAAGCTGAACAGTCCCAGCTTGTCTCCAAAGCAGTTGTGCTCTAGCCCTGTGATCATCTTCATGACTCTCCGGAGTTGCACCAATAGGTCAATGTCCTTCCTGTGTTGGAGGCCCTATAGGTCCAAGATCTCCAGGTGGAGTCTCAGCAGAGCAGAGCAGTAGAGCAGAATCACCTCTTTCACCCTACTGGTCATGCTGGTTTTGATGCAGCCTGAGACACAAAGGACTTTCTGAGTACACACTGCCAGATCATGTTGACCTTCTCATTCACCAAAACACCCAAATCCTTCTTCTCAGAGCTGCTCTCAATCCATTCTCTATCCAGTCTGTTCTTATGCTTGGAGATTACTCTGACACAGGTGCAGGCCCTTGCATTTGGCCTTATTGAACTCCTATGAGTTTTTCACACACCCAAGTCTCAAGCCTGTCTAGGTCCCTCTAGATGGCATCTCTTCCCTCAGCATGTGACTGCACTACAGCTTGGTTTGGTCAGTAAACTTGCGGAGTGTGCACTCAATCCCACTATCCAGGTCACCAACAAAGATGTTGAAGGGCTGGTCCAAATACCAGCTCCTGAGGACAAGCACCACTGGTAGCTACTTGGACATTCAAACCTGACCACAATGCTTTGAGTGTGACCATCCAGCCAATTCCTCACCCACTGAGTAATCTATCTCTAAAATCCATACTTCTCCATTTTAGAGGAAGGGATGTTTTGCAGAACTGAGTCAAATGTTTTGCACAACTCCAGATGTCTCTCTTTCCTCATCCATCTCTGCTGAGGCATCATCACAAAAATTGTCAGCAAATTTGTGAGGCACGTTTTGCCCTTGGTGACGCCATGTCAGCTGTCATCAATCACCTCCTTATTTCTGTGTGCCTTAACATACCTTTCATGAGAGTTTCCTCAAACTGTGTCATTGCTCCCAAGAGTGCAGAGATCAGTCCCTATCCCTACACTTTCCCAACTGAAGGTGTTGAAGACATGATGAGATCTCTGCTCAGTCTTCTGTTCTCCAGCTTGAGCAGACCAAGTGACTTCATCTGCTCTTCATATAGTTTCACCTCAAGGTAATTCACCATCCTCATGTCTCTCCTTTGAAAAGTCTCTAAGAGCTTAATTTCTTTGTTATATTGCAGTGCCCAAAACTGGATGCAATGTTCAAGGTGAGGCTGCCCCAGTGCAGAGCAGGACCCCCATCTTGCCCAGATGTGATGCTGGGCCTGATGCACCCTCAGGAAACACTTGGCCCTCCTGGCTGCCAGGGCACTGCTGGCTCAGGTTCAACTTGCCACTGACCAGGGCCCTCATATCCCTTTCCATGGCACTGCTTTCCAGCATCTCATTCTCCAGTCTAGACACACAACCAGAGCTGTCCTTGTCCCAGTACCATTGGCAAACTTAGTATTCCCTTAAGTCCTCTGTCCAAATTGTTAATGAGGAGCTGAAGTGCACAGGGGTGAGGATGGAGCCCTTTTGGAGCCCCATTAGTGACCAGTCACCAGTCTGATGACACCCATCCACAATAATCATTTGTACCCAATCTCTGACCCACTTGCTTACCATCAATTAGCATGGTTATTGAGGTGATATTTTGTCCAGAAGGAAACTGTGAGAGCAGTTGTGAACACTGAGATTAGCATAGTTGGTTAAAGTGTGGTATTAAGAATGCCAGGGTTGTGGGTTTGATCCATATTCACCGTAGGATTCAATGATCTTTGTTAGTCCCTTCCAACTCAGAAGATTCTGTGGCGGCAAATTCTGTGATAGATCATTTTCTGTTTTTTTTTTCAGCAAGTCAAATGCCTGTACATAGGGTTACAAGAATGTCATCATGTAAGTACTGGGTCTCCAAAGGCCATAGTCATAAAAACCAAGCCTTTTTATGAAAGACATATCTTTAAAAATACATAGAAAATGTACATACTTCTTAGAAAATACACATATATGTTGTGCAAAGAAGTCTAATGCATATTCGGCAAACATGAATTTTGCTTGCTATGTAATAATACCAACCCAAAAAATTCTAAATGCTTATTCTTGTGTATCAAAGTGAAAAGTCATATCACCAGACTAATTTTAATCAGCTAAATATATCTTCAAGTTTTGTCATGGTATCTCATTCTCTCAGATACTTTTATAAATAGGTCCATTTAATTGCATTATATGCAGAACACAAGGAAGATTCACAAATATTCAAACATTTTTTCATATAAAATACCACACAGAGTTGGAAAGGAATTTGTATTCTTTTCAGGATGCCATACTTTATTTCCAATTGCTGCTCATATGAATTTATGTGTCTCATTATAGAGAATATCCTCAAATACCATCAGAATGACTCTATAATGAGTCGTTCTCATGGTATTTGGGGATATTGAACTGCAGTCATTAGTGATTTCTTCAGATGAGACCAACTGTGACCCAAAAATTCAGGCTGTAAATAAGATCTTTATTTTTCATATATATTCAATGTTTTATTTACAAGAAATTATTCTACTTATCTATTAAATCGATCTTTTTGAATCTGATAATTTTCAAAATATTGACCTAATACTGGTTGTCTAAGTTTGAATAAATCATGTCAAGATCTGAGAAACTTGGCAAATACACCAATGATTTTATATCTGGCATCCTACACCAACTACATATTGACAGAATGAAAAAATTTTCAATTTATTTACCTTGTCTCATTAGTCATTATGTGGTTGACGGATGCATAACCAAGTACATACAGTCTGCAGCTCCCTTGCCAGCTAGAAATCCAAAATTCTCATAAAATTCATTAATTGTTTGCTGCGGTGATGATTATCTTGTGCAAAATTTAATAAGATTATTATCTCTGTTGGAAAGTGTATTTATAAATTACTGTCAGTGAGAATATTAACTTGCACTCTGTCAGCAGAACCTTCTGAAGCAACAGTTAATTTAGGGGTAAACTTAAATTTTTATAAGCACTCTGCCAACCCTAAAATCAAGGCACAGAAGGCAGCAACAGTTATTTTGCCAGTTCTGTGTCCACAGGTGTTTTTCAAGTAGCTGTCAGAAAATGCTGCATACTAAAAAGTCATCTAGTAAATTGAGTTAGATGGATTTGATGTTT
This sequence comes from Ammospiza nelsoni, assembly GCF_027579445.1. Lineage (NCBI taxonomy): Eukaryota > Metazoa > Chordata > Aves > Passeriformes > Passerellidae > Ammospiza > Ammospiza nelsoni. The sequence continues at coordinate 68,714,061 of NC_080669.1, read as the reverse complement.
CCTTCTAAAGTCCTAGAACAAATCTTTTTAGTATAATTAATGACCTAGGGTATTAAATTACTGCAAAGTTAAAGGTTACTTTTTCAGTTGTAAGTCAAAAGGGTTATCATGGATTATTATTTTCAAACTGTAAATTTGAAAATAATTTTTACACATATTGTGTAAGTCAGATAATTTGTAAGCAGAGAGTTCACTGAGATCAATCAATATCTTGGAATGCCTTCCCACAAGTTGAATCATAGAATGGTAAGTGTTTGGAATGGACCTTAAAGATCATCTAGTTTCAACCCCCGCTGCCATGGGCAAGGATACCTCCACCTAAACCAGGTTTTCCAGAGCTCAAACCAACCTGGCTTTGAACTCCAGCACAGATGGGGCATTCACAACCTCCCTGAGCAACCTGCTTCAGTGTCCTGTCTCCCCCATAGTAAAAGATTTCTTCCTCAAGTCTAAACTAAATTTTCCCTCTTTCAGTTTTGTACCCATTATTCTTGTCCTATCACTACAGTTTCTAATAAAGAGTCCCATTCCAGCTTTCCAGTAGGCCCTCCTCAGTTGCTGGAAGATTGCTAGGAGGTCTCTATACAACCTTCTCTTTTCCAGGCTGAACAGCCTCAACTTTCTCAACCTGCCTTCTTAGGAGAGATGCTCCAGTCCTCTTATCAACTTCTTGGCCCTCCTCTGGACTTGCTCCAACAGTTCCACATCCTCCTTCTGTTGGGACACCAGAACTGTACACAGCACTCCAGGTGGGTCCCACAAGAGCCGAGCAGAGGGGCAGAATCATCTCCTTCCTCCTGCTGGCCACACTCCTTTGGATCCAGCCCAGAGCATGTTTGGCTCGCTGGGCTGTGAGCGCACACTGCCAGCTCATGTTGAACTTTTCATCAACCATCACCACCAAGTCTTTCTCCTCAGGGCTGCTCTCACTCACTTCTCTGCCCAGCCTGTAGGTGTGTTTGGGATTGCCACCACCCAAGTGTAGGACCTTGCACTTTGCTTTGTTGAGCTCTGTGAGGTTTGCATGGACCCAGTCTCAAGCAAGTCAAGGTCCCTCTGGATGGCATCGCTTCCTTCCAGCATGTCAGCTGCAACACACGGCTTGGTGTTGCCTGCAAACTTGCTTGGGGTGCACAAGACATTCTGCTAAGATCCATCTGCTAGAGTCACAGTCTATTGTGTTTCAGCTCATAATTCATTAATAACATGCATGAAAGTGCTGTCAACTGGCAGTGGGTGCTTTCCTGGACTCCTGGGAAATTCAGCTCATGCAGAAATTCTGCAATATCAAAGTATGAGACTACTTATTTTCCCTGTTGTTTCACTCATATGATTTCTTCTAACTCAACTCTGTCAGTGATTGCTTACCACTGAAGCTAATAAAATACTGCAGAAGTCTCACATTTTAAACTTCAACAAAATAAACTGCAATGAAAAGATTTTCAAATGAAATCCTTTTGTTCCTTTCCTGTCTCTCCTTTCTGGGCTGAACTGGACAATCACCAAAATATTCTATCCACAGCCATTGCTTAAAAGTAAACTGTCGAACACAATATTAGGTGTTTGTATATAGTCACTTTAGAAAGCAGGTTCAAAATTCATATATCTTTCATGAATGTAATCAGGATGTCTTAATTCAACCAATGGAAAATTTTAATTTTTTTTTTTAACAAAACGAGTGCTGGAAAGAAATCTTAAAAATGTAAGATTGATGAGGAGAAAGAAAATAAGATTTTTAGAATTGTTTTTCTCAAAGACCAACCTTGCACATGGGAGATGCTAAAATACTCAGTGTGGAAATGTCATGTATTTGTGTTTGCTTTGCATTGTTTTCTGTCTGCTGAAAGAAATGGAATTCTGTCAAAGAAGATAATAGGATGTTGCTAAAGACTTAAAAGCATTTTCCCATAGGGAAAAATGGGCCTCCTTCTAGGGGTGAAAGAGCGATAAGAAGCTTGGACATTGTAAAACACAGCCTTATGACGGATTGTGCCTGCCCCAGGCTTTTCTGATATGTGAGGCCAGGAACTGCCTGAGTGCTCTTTGCCCATGATAAGATAGAATAAGCTTAGTAGTGTATGCATCCTCCTTTTGCCAGCATGGTAATGGAATAAATCTATTCTTCATATTCAGCCGTGGATTTTGGCCATCTTCATTACCTGTACACATTTCTATTCACACAATAACATATTTGAATCTCTACAGTATGGTGGAATTGCTCCTTTTTCTCCTTTAAATTAAATAACATATGTTTATTAATATATGTATAATGTATTAAAAAGTATAATTAACATTTTTAATCATTAACACTTATTTAATTCCTACCCACCATTAAAAGGAAAAGACAAAAAATAAGCTTTCTTCATGATTCCCATAACAATATAATAAAGTATCCTCTCCCTCAATTTTGAGAGAGAATAATTTTACATGAAAATTAAGGAATAGGTTACTTAATTCCTTTTTACTTCCATCTGATAATAGTATGGGTGGTTTACAGGGCTTTTCATAAGATAACTGATTTTTATTAATGCAATGTCAGAACAAAATCTATCTGTGTATTTAGTGACAATTTCAGGTTAAGGAAAGAAATACTCGGTATGATAAAGGGCAATAACTACTATCAATAATGAGGGAAAAGACAGATTTTTAAACCCTACGTTTAATGTTCTTGTGGCACTTAAGTCAGTCATCAGTATTCAAATCCATTGAGGTCTGTGGGAGCTCAGAGTGCTCAGCAACTTGTATAAGTACAGAATAAATTGCTAGATTAAGCCTTAATCCTACAGACAATGTTATGGGTGAGAGCAAAATCTAATTGCAGCAAGATTTTTTTTCATGTTTATTTACCATATGAGTTCAAAGCAACATCGCACCATTGATCTCGAACTATAATACAATCAAATTCAAGAAGGAACTACAAGCTTTGTAGGTCTAATCTTCATAAAAGCCTTTTATGAGTCAAGAAGATACAATGAACATTTACACATCTCTGAGAATTTTAAAAAACATTTTTCAAAATAAACTTGCATAATTGTGATTAGTGAGACCATTGTCACACCCACCAGCTGAATGCAGGAATGGAGTTGGCTAAATTTCCATGATTCACAGGCGTGACCATGTGTCAAGGCTGGTTGTAGTCTGTCACACAGATTGAACCCAGCAGCTTCATACTGCTTGAGCAGCAAGTTTTCCATGCAGTTTCACAGACCAGGTCCTACTAAACTGAGTCAGCAGTTGGACAAAACTCATCTGTGCTAGATGTTTTCTTTTGCAACAGTAAAAATAAGAGGACCTTATTGCTGAATAAAACACACATAATGATGCTCCTAGTTGTGTGTGCTGAAATGAAGCCTGCTCTTAAGACTTTTAGCCACTTCACTGAAAGAAAGCTTCAAAGAATGTGAAGCAACTTGTCATGGTGCAATTGGATTTTCAAATAATACAAACATCTGGTAGTTTGCCTAACAGAATGAATGAATTAGACACAAACACAGAGGTTAAAGTACTACTAGAAGGAGCAGAACTTATATATTATTTTTTTTTTGTTTGGCATGCAAACAGTAACAAATAAACTGAGAGCCTGATTCAGTTACTTTCCTAACCATATGAATACTCCTCTATTATCAAAATCTGAAAAAACCCCATTGAGATGAATATGAAGATAGTGTTTCTTTTTACTAACTTAGCAGCAGTGTAAAATTGTATTACTGAAACTACTAACAGAAGCTTCACTTTGAAATTTGAAAGAATAACACTTTTTGAGGAAAAAAGCAGTCCAAATGGATAATGGCTTTTAAGAATAGATTTTATTTTTTTTAAGTTCTTGCTAGCAAGTCCAAATCCTCACATGAGGCTGAGAGTCGTTTGCTGGTCCTTGTTTTTTTTTTAATTTTCTATACATGGCTACATTTTTTTTTTCTTCTATAGTATCCCAAATTTTAATGGCATAAACTCAGAATGAACTAGTAATCTATGAACAAAAATCTCCTTGGAATATAAAACAGTTTTTCTTTTCAGTCTTTGAAGAATTCCATTCAAAGATCCATAGTATGGTTTGGGTTGGAAGGGACCTTACGGACCATTTAGTGAGTTCCATCCTCTCCTGCCATGGGCAAGAACACTTTCCACTAGACCAGTTTGCCCAAAGCCTCATCCAAACTTGCCTTAAGCACTTCCAGAGAGTGAGCAGCCACATCTTCTCTGGGAAGTCTCTGCCAGTTGATTGAGAATACAGATATTTAAAAATATTAATGTAGACCTGAGAAATGAAATTTAAATGCAAATAAAAAACAACTAGCCAAATTCTACCATAATTTAATAAAACTTGGAGAAGAAAACCTTCCCTTTTAGTTCACAGTTTGGAAAACATCACATCTCTTCTAAACAAGTCCTATGGGATTTAACACAGTAATCTAGTTGGATTTTAAGTTTCTTATTTTCAATGAACTTTCATACTGACTAGGGTGAAGTATGTCATATGTGATAATCAAAATGAGACTTTCAAAAAGTATCAGTGCTCAGTGACATCCTTCTGACATGTGGCTATTAAAAAGCACCTGAAAAAATTGGAAACCCAAGATATTCCCAGGTCACTGAAAGCAGCTTATATTTTTTGTAAGCAGGTTTTGTATACACCATTTTTCAGGGTTTCAGGAATCAAAATATGAATTAAACATGACAATAGGTACTCTCAACCAGCAGGGATGGCCACCAGAGATTTTGCAACCTGTTTCTCAATCCATTTCTCCTGCTTCTAAAAAGCATAAGAGTTATTGCAACGAAAGAGGCAGTAATGTTTCAAAACAAACCCCTTTAGAGACTTTAATCTGAGGAGAAGATATTCAAGGTCTGTTGTCAGCGGTAGGAGATAATCTGGTAGGGTTGCAGGAAAAAATTGCCTGAGCTGTAGATAACAGATAACTCCTGCTGCAGAACATCATACAAATGCTGAAGATGCTGAAAAGATGCCAGAGCTCCCTGGTGATGGAGACTGGAGACATGAGGCACACATCGATCTCCTGCCAAGCAGCAAAGGAAAACAGTCACAGGATTCGATCAAGCACAGCTACAGCAAGCGTCAGAGAGGACCTTTCCTCCACAGAACTGTCAGAAAGCCTGGCCATTTGTAGAGAGCCTTCACTACAGTGAAGCCTCCTTTGTTTGTCAAGAGTGAGGATGACTTAGAAGGGGAAGAAATACCGGGAAGAGAAGTAACAAGACAGTACCTGTTTTTTTATAAATCATCTGACTAAAGAGTGAACTTAGCGCATCAAAAATAATTCTGCAGCCACAGTTCAGAGACTATGTCACCATCAGCTTTGCTCAGAAACATTTACCATAACTGACAGAAAATGAAGAGGTGCAAAACATCACACATTTAGAGAGCAATGCTGAATGAAGAGGCCACTTACAATTGTCTAATACAGGTAAAAGACAATTATGTATAGTAAATTTGCAGATAAGGAAACAAATAGGTAATAGGAATTGATCAGAAAATGGAAGTGACACAGAAATTGTTTTAGTAACAGTTTGCTAGCTTTTTAGATGTTCTGCCCTTTCAACCTTGTGCTAGTCAATGTGCCAGAAAAACAAAAATGGAAGAAAAACATGGAAAATGTACTAACCTCTAGAAATCTCAGCAGATTTATAGCATTAAGGCTTTGTGCTCCAAATGAATCAAAATAACTGTGAGTTTATTTAAAAAAAAAAGATACCTTTTGAAATAAAGAAAGGCTCAGATTTGGGGATGGGATGAGACTGGCAGTAAAGTTATGCTGGTGAATATAGGGAGATGTTAATTATATTTATCTTCACAGAAAACAAATATGTGCTGATATATTTCATATATGGACGAAATAAACTCTTTAAAAAAATCCCAAAATCCAACCAAAAACAGAAAATACAATGCTTGCCAACACACAGTCGCATTCAACATCATAGTGCTTAACAAGGCCAAGCACTAAAATCAATGTGTATCTTTATCTTCTTTATTACTATGCCAGTAGTAATCAACAGTACCTATGGCTCCAGCAAGTGTTTCAGCTTTGTCAGAAACTGCATAGAGAAGCAAAAGATATGATACTGAAATATGCATGAAATATGCATCAAATATGCATGAACATGATATGGAAAAGCTTTTATATGAATTTTAAAATCACATTCAAGTACAATACTGTAAAATCCATTTAGGCTCAAACACCTCATTGTTTCAAGTCCTAGCAGTGTTCCTGTTGAAACATATTAACTCCACTTGAGCACAAACCGCCATTCTCTGGGCAGTTCATTAAAACCTATCTTTTTTAAGCTCAAAAGGGACTTCTGACTGTTTAGTTCCCATGGGAAAAATTTACAAAACCCACAAACAAACAAACAAGCAAACAAACCAAAACAAAAAAACCTACAGAGAAAAAACATAGCATGTCACAATACTTAATAATAGCTACAAATGCAGTAATTTTAAATAGTTTGCATTAGCTTGCTGGGATAAATATTCTGAGGTATTCAACACCCTCAGGGAGAAGTGTCACAATGATAAGTCATAGTATGAAATTGCTATTTGAGTGCTGAATACCAATTATTTTTTATTTATTGTAATTTACTTTTAAATGCAGGAGTTTACCCAAAGCAATCCGTGTATATTTTAAATGATGCATCAAGGACTTGAGATGTGAAATGTCCAGGAGCAGCAAGAGAAAGAGAAACACCCTCAGACAATGTTCTAGTTAATTCTATCCACCATATGTAAAAAAAAGAAGGGGGAAGTATGAAGAAAGAGGCACTGAGCATGACACGTACCCAGATAATTCTGCATCCAGGAAATTGCATTTTTCCAAACTAATAAAACTGCATTAATTATTTTTGAGTGAGTTTACACTTGCAAAGAGCTGAAGTGCAGGTGGACTTTGACCCCACTCAGTCATGCTCACTACATGATTGCTGCATATATTCAAGAAGATAATTTTTTTCTTGCTAAATGGAGCTGAAAACAGACAATCTGGTTTTGGGAACAGTCTTATGCTTGGACCTCTTCATGTCATTGCATCATGGCCTTTACCAGTATTCTCATGCACTCCCCCTCCTCCAATCAACTTCCTGAGCAAGGAACTGCAGCATGGCTGTCTTGCCCAGTCTTTTGGAGAGCAGACATTATCTTGGAGTGGGACACAGTGCACACAGCTTCAGTCACCCGCACATTAAATCATGCAGCCAAAGCTGGCTGCTATAGGCACCCAACACCATCGGCGATGAGAGAGGGGTACCAGCAAGAAGTGATGCACTGCAGCTCCTGATTATAAGCTAGAAGAAAATATGCCTTTCTCCATAAATTATGAAGGTGCATCAAGAATTTTGGCGGGTAATCACTTGATATATAGTTGTTTCACTGATTTGAAGTTAATCTAAATCACATCAATCTAAAGCGCAATCATGTGCTTCCATGGTGGCGGCAAACCAACTCAAAAAACAAGGTATTACTTATTTAGAATACACATACCTGTTATGTAACAGACTGTATTTGCAAAATTTCTCCATGAAGACATGAATAGTTTAAGGCTAAATCCACACTGCACTCCAAATAGAAATTTCTACCTATGACAAGTCTTAATCTGTTCTGCCCCCATGCTACAAGACAAGAAGTTGGAGTCAATCCCTATGTGTCCTTCCAACTTGGCATAATATGAGATTCTGTAAGTCTTACACCTGGTCCTTCATACGATATAGTAATGCCCTTTGCAGGTGTAGATCAAAAGCTGCAGTATTCCCACCCTACAAGCTCTTGTTCTGGTTGTGGCCCCAAATTCTTTCTCAATTAAAATTCTCTCATGCACAACTCCGTACGCTTTCTGCAACAACTGAGCTAATCAGTATTTTTTCAGTACTGCTTGTCTGCATTGAAAAAGAAAATACTCGCAGAAGTTACCCAACACAGACTTTGTGTTATGAGAAAAGCATCTTTTACCTGATCCATATTGTCAATAATACAAACAACCAGCAAAGCTAACTATAATACCTACAATACTTATACAGAAGATCCTGAAAGTCTCACAAAGCTTGCTTTCATACCTCACTATTACACATTGGTATCTTCTTTTATTTAGTATGCCACTTGAACAGTCCTGTAAAAATAAATGTCCTCTGAGATATTTTAAATGCCCAGTGCTGAAAACTAGAGTTATTGTGATGGAAGAACTTCACTTTAACAAGTTCAAGGAGCTCATGCTACATTTTTAAAGTAATGGAAATTTTGAACTGCTAGCCATGAAGAAAAATTATTTAAAAAGAACTTGATGAGTGAGTGAACAAGATGAACCAAGCCATCAATGTGTTGCTGCAAACAAGACCACACATGACAGGGATTGTCAATCATTGGAGCAGGCTGGCCAGCACAGTGGCAGAGTCACCATCTCTGGAGGGATTTAGGAGGCATGCCGATGTATCACTTGGGAACATGATTTAGTGGTGGGCTTTGCAGTGTTAGCTGGACTCAATGACTTTGCAGGTATTTTCCAACCTGAAAACTCTAATGATTCTATGTATTACTGAGGTAAAGGGAGGGAGGGAGGGAGGGAGGGAGGGAGGGAGGGAGGGAGGGAGGGAGGGAGGGAGGGAGGGAGGGAGGGAGGGAGGGAGGGAGGGAGGGAGGGAGGGAGGGAGGAATGGATGGATGGATGGATGGATGGATGGATGGATGGATGGATGGATGGATGGATGGATGGATGGATGGATGGATGGATGGATGGATGGAAGATGCATCTGAAACATGGTGTCTTCTTTTTCACTTCCCAAGTACAAGACAGAAACTGACATTTTGGAGAATCCAGGGGGAGGTGACCCACTAAGACAGGGTGCTGGAGTAGAGTGACCATGAGTAAAGGCTAACGGATCTGAAACAGTTTACCTAAATGTCCTGGTTACAGGAGTAGGGTGCCAGTTTAGCCAGCATTCCACCCCACCCCTGTCATTTCTGGTGACCTGCCTAGTGCACACCTGACACCTCAGGCAACAAGCTGGGTATTAGATGAGGTAAAGAAAAAGAGGCAACCCTTTGAGGCAGTGTAGACTTTCTTTTTTCTTCACATCAATGACTCAGCTGTGACAACTCTCCTCTGGGGAAGTATAGGCATATTTATACCCAGCCTGAGGAGTCATCTCTGCTAATGGGCCATAATAGAGTCAATGGCAATAGCATGATAAGTAGCTACAATGATTTAGACCATCAAAGATTCCCAAAAATATCCCATGACTCACAGAATTATTACACCATCAACTGTGAAACATCCCGCCCAGGGAAAGTACTGAGCAGTCCCACCTGAACCTGAACATGTATAATCTTTGGCTTGGACATTTCAGGCATCACTACTTGACAGATCCAGAGGAGGACCAGAACTTCAACAAGACTGTGACCACAACTTTCACAAGACCGTGAGCACTGCTTTTGCAAGACTGTAACCATCATGTAAACAGGACTGCAATCATCACTCTGACCAACGGGGTGCCAGGTTGTACTCAGTTTTTGTAGGTTAGAACCAGTTTACTCTGTATCATTGTGTTTATTGTAATCTTTCATGCAAATTGTAATTCTACCTGTAATCTCTCTTGAGATAGAGTGGGGTTCATTTCTCGTGACCGTTCACTTTTAAAACAGAACACTGGAGAAGAGAAGGCTTGAGGAGCACCTCTCTGCTATATTCCAAAACCAGAAGTGGAGTGACAGAGAAGATAAATCCCAGCCAGAGGTCCACCAAGAGTGGGCAAGAGTCACTAGTCACAAGTTACAAATGAAGTAATTCAAGTTGTACACAAGAAAAAACCTCTTCCCCTTGTCCTTGGTTAAGCATTACAACAGGTTACCTAAGGTGGCTGGAGATTCTTTGTCCCTGGATAAAATATAATGTGAAAAAACCCTGGTATCTTGGATCTACTGTTGAAATATAAAAGGAGATTGGAATCAACGGCTGAAAGTGATTTGTTTCAAGCTGAACTTTTAAAGTTATTATTTATTTATATTGTCTTTATGTCAAAAAATTAGCACATCTTTGTATCTCCCCTCAGTTCTTACATATATTTTTCAATTTCTAACTAATTTTGTCTAAAACAAAAGGCATATTCCTGTCATCACAAACTTCTCATGCCCTCTGGTTTCAACATGCCATTAGTATTTCCTCACACTTTGGAATAGAGGACACAAAATTCAGGTTGTGAGAAGAATAATCTTCCTGAACACACTATCCTGCTAGTGAAAGAGGAGACAACCTGAGGAATCACCATTAGCCTTTTCTAGAGGAACTTCTTTAGCTGCACATAGCAAAATACGTTTCAAAATGTTATTTTTAGGTTATATAACATTGAAGAGATACAAACAGGATTTTACAATAATTTTCATGTAGCTTTGACTAATTGTAATAGAAATGGTGGAGTAGGAGTTATTTGGTAGGGCATTTCTAGCTCCTGCTGCAACAGTATATGAGATAAGAAGTTAATACTTTTCCCCACCAGATTAATATGAAATGCCAAAATTAATATTAAAGTTTTATAAATTTCACGAATTCTTTTTGCCTCTTATAGTGGAAACTTGAGCAGATTTTTGATCTACTTCTTTTGATTCATCTACTTCTTTTGATTCAACTAACAGGCCAGAAGTTCTCCCATTCCACTTTTTTTTTTTTTATTTTTTTATCCTATGTATGAGCAAATACATTTTCCCCTACAAAAATCAGAGAATCAGAGAATCACAGAATCTACTCAGTTGGAAGTGACTCACAATGATCATTGAGCCCAACTCCAGACCCTGAACAGCACCATCTCCAAAAATCACATGTGCTCATGAGCATTGTCCAAACACTTCTTGAACTCTTTCAGGCTTGCTGCTGTGACCATTTCCTGGGAAACCTGCTCCAGTGCCCAACCACCCTCTGGATGAAAAACCTTTTCCTAATGTCTAACCTAAACCTTCTCTGACAAAACTTCAGGCCATTCCCCCAAATCCTGTCTCAGATTACCACAGAGAAGAGATCAGTGTCTGCCCTCCTTTTCCATACATGAGGAAGTTCCAGAATGCAATGAGGTCTCCCCTCAGTCCACTCTTCTCCGATATGAACAGACCAAGTGACCTCAGCTTCCCCTCAAGGGCATTCACTGCCCTCATGGCACTTCTTTGAACATAACAGCTTAATTTCTTTGTTATATTGTGGTGCCCAAAACTGCCTCCAGCACTTGAGGTGAGGCTGCCCCAGAGCAGAGCAGGGCAATCCCCTCCCTTGCCTGGCTGGCAATGCTGGGCCTGATGCCCCCCAGGACACGCTTGGCCCTCCTGGCTGCCAGGGCACTGCTGGCCCATGTTCAACTTGTCACTGTCCAGGACCCCCAGGTCCCTTTCCACGGTGCTGCTTTCCAGCATCTCATTCCCCAGTCTGACCATACATCCAGAGTTGCCCCATCCAAGAAGCAGAATCTGGCAATTTCCCCTGTTGAATGAATTTAATATAGCCAGTGATTGCTCAGTCCTCTAATTTTGCAGGATCCCAATTTTGTATCATCTGTGTACTTGCTTAGTATTCCTTCCAGACCTGTGTCCCATATCCAAGCCATTTATGAAGATGTTGGAGAGCACAGGGCCAAGAATGGAGCCCTGTGGAACCCTGCTTGTGGTAGATCACCAGTCTGATGTCACCCCATTCACTATTTGTGCCAAGTCCCTGAGCCAGTTGCCCGCCCATGATGTGTTTATCCAGCTGTGTGCTGCGCATTTTATCCATAAGGATACTATGAGAGAGAGCACTGAAAGCTTTTCCGAAATCCAAAAGGATTACTTTCACTGGCTTCCCTTGATCAGCTAGGTAGGTTAGCTTCTCATAAAAAGAAATCAGGTTTGATAAGCAGGACTGTCCTCTCATGAAGCTGTGCTGGCCATGACTGATGACTGCATTTTCTTTGAGGTGTTTTTCAATACCTCCCTAAATTATCTTCTCCATAAGTTTACCAGGCTCTAAAGTGAGACTGACAGACCTGTAGTTTCCAGGGTCCTCCTGCTTGCCCTTCTTGAAAATTGGGGTAATATTGACCCGCTTCCAATCAGCTGGACATCTCCAGATTCCCAAGATCTATCAAAAAGCAACTAGAGAAGTTTTGCTATGTTAGATAGCTAGATCTGAGGATACTTTGATAAATCCTATCAGGCCTCATAGATTTGTAGAGATGCAGCTGATCCCACACCATTTCAGAGTCGACTGAGCATTTATCATTCTCACAGCCATGGTTCTCCAGCTGAGGGTACTGAAACACCCTTGCTTCATCATCTGTGCTGAAGACAGAGGTAAAGACTGCATTGAATACCTTTGCCTTGTCCCTGCCCCTGCTTGTGAGGTGACCATCCTCATCCTGTAATGGGCTGATGCTATTTTTACACTGCCTTTTGCCATTATAATATTTGAAAAATCTCTCTTTATTTTCCCCTGTGGTTCTGGCCAGCTTTAATTTCAGCTGAGCTTTGGGTATATGAACTTCCTCCTTAAAGTGGCAACAGCATCTCTGTATTCCTCCCATTTCACCTGATCTTGCTTCCACTGGGCATACACCTTTCTTTTTTGCCGTATTTCCAAGAGAATATTTCTCTTCAGCCAAGCTGGCCTTTGCCTCACCTCTAGCTCCTTCACCTCATGACACAGCTCCTCAGCCACAGCACACCTCCTGCAAACGAACAGCTTGTCAGCAGCAGCCTCCTGAAAAGGCATCAGGCACTCCTGGCAGCTATTGAGAGGGCCACTCCTGGCACTCTCTGATCAGCAGGTCTGTCTGTCTGTCTGTCTGTCTGTCTGTCTGGAGGCCTCTGACTTGACTGGTTCAGTGACCCAGGAAGCTACAGGGCATTGGGTTTTACAGAGTGTCAGCAGCACCGTAACTGATGAAGCTTATTGCAGTACTCTAACAAGACAGCAGCTAACAGGAGCTCTCTTTCTCCTCCTTACCAGCTACTGAGCCTCTCTGTTGCCTCTATTGCATGGTCAGAGATGAGACCTTCCCGCTTGATCTACCTGAAGAAACCCATGACCGCACTGCTGTACCATGCCCCTGTTTGTCGCACTCCAAGAGGCTCCCTGGAGCTGTTCCATCACCTTCAGCTGCTCCCAGCACTGCCTCCTCCTTGCCTGGTTGGCTGCCCAGGGCTTCTGGTACCTATAATACATAAACTGATCTTCAGCCTGTGAAAATTTCTCTCAATTTTCTCAAAAAAAAATTCTAAAATATTTTTAAATGCATTTTTCAAAATTTCAGCACTTTTTCTCATCTTTCCACCTTATTAAAAAGGCCATTTTTATTTTAAAAGTGAAATTCAGCTGTAATATCTTCACTGAAATAAGTTATCCAAGAAAGAAAGAAAGAAAGAAAGAAAGAAAGAAAGAGTACTTATTTAAAGAAAAACTTTGTCTTGTAGGACAGAAATATATTTTTTTAGGATTTGTCCCTGCTCCAACTGGGTATAAAAATTCAATGCTGTATCAATTAATTAGTCTAGCACCTTCACTACTTGTATCTCTAGAACTCAACAGGTCCAGCCAGTACTCAATTCCTCTTACTCTTTTTGTAGACGATCATATTATATTTTATTATTCCTTTAGAGGAAAAACCAGAAACTCCATGAGACATCCTAATTTTCTCTGCTTTGTACAGTCTTCTAGAGTTCACAGTTGCAACATCTCTAGGTCTTAACCTGTAATAACAATTTTTAATGGCAAATTACTCATATTTTTTAAAAAATTGCTCAACTAGTCACATTCAAAGATTTACAATTACCACTAATGGAGTTCATGGAGGGTCTTTTAAATGTTGCTGTGCCACATTCATTAAAAGAAAACACAAATTTAGCTGTGTTCGACTTTTGCAAATAACTGTATCACCATTTTCCACAGCATAAGTAACGTACTTGCTATAAAAGCCTTCTTCTAAGATATTTAAAATCACAGTAAACAAAGAGCTTTAGCTTATTATGTTTCTTGTTTATTATCTGTTATTACTGTAGCTGTAATGTTAGACTGTTATGTAAGCTGTTATGTTATATAATACCAGTGACATGCATATGAAATCAATATTTTAATTCTCTACTGATGCACTTTAAAATTTCATTAATTTTATTCGAGAACCAATATTCAATGGTCTATCATGGTTTAGGAATGGTATTCCTCAATTTAATGTTCCCAGTGAAACACTCCAGTTCATGAGCCACTTGCTCCTCTCCATACTTCTTTCCCTCCATCTCTCCATCCCTCCTTTCCTCCTTCCCTCCCTCTTCCCCTGTGGTGGGACGGAGAAGAGAATTGGAATTACAAACAGTAAAGGTCATGGGCTGAGATAAGAGCAATTTATTGGAAACAGCAATGGAACAGGGCAACAAACAGTAATAGCAACAATACTAATGACAGAATGTACAAAAATGTGTACAGAGTGTACAGCTTGTACTGAAGCTCCAACATGTTCACCACGGCACTGCTCAGGGATGGTGTGGCTTCATCCAGATCATGATAGTTCACTGTCAGTCTCCACTCTCCACTGCACTTACACCCTGGCCATAAAAGGTGAGTGAACCTTGCTGGTCACTCTCTGGTTCTCCACAGTCCATCTCATGTCTGGGGTTCACAGTCCTGGCTAACATGGTGCTATCAATGGTGCACTGCTGTGGTGGTGATTGGTACCTGATGTTCTTCAACCCTCGGCAGATTCTTCAGCTCTCCTGGAGTCCCATAGCAGAAGGGTCCTCTGAGAGACCAGGCAAGGCATTAAGCTATTTAATTTCCTTTTGTCTTCACAGCAGCTCTACCAAAAGCCCAACAGTGCCCTTTCTGGACACTTGAAATACCTGAGATAATCTTTGCCAAGGAAGCACAGGGCCTCTGGGCCAGTCACAGTGGGGGTGTTTTCCATTCATTCCCAGACAGGGTCACTTCAACTTCCAGTACAGTCAGCTGTCCAGTTCTCCCTATCACCCCAGGAATAGAAATGAATCCTGCCCCTGCGTATCTTGATGGCATCAGGTAAATTGTGTTCTGGGGTCAACAAAAGTTTTACACTCCTGTGAGTCTGGTGTACCAAGCCATTGGATCCACACAGTCCAATAGATTTGATTGTCCCTTTCCTCCACCTGGCTGGAGGCAGGGCCTCTCTAGTTCTGGTCATGGTATTCATTGATATTTCTTGTAAATATGAACTGGAGATCCTTTCAATTGGACCAGAAGAAATACCAGCCCTTCTATTCTGTCTGAGGACTCACCCACTGGAAACTGGAGCTGCATTTATCCTTGAAGAGCTTCCTCTGATGTTTGTTCTTCCTCCCAACTCACGTACCTGTGCTGCCAGAACAGAGGTGGGTTTTTCATCCTACTTCCTTACATCCCCTCTGGGGTGACACAGCAAAAGCCACAGGTCACCTTGTGGTTTGTACCCTCTCTCTTGAGCAGAGGGTACTTGCTCCCAATAGTTTAGACTCTGGTCCACACTGGAGGGGCATGGGACATTTCCTCTCTAATCTGATGAAGTCTTTTGAGTCTGTCTGCAGTCTTGGACAGTCTTTCCACAGACAAGGTGCAGGTCAGTAGGGAGGAAAAAAGATGACCATCACATGGCTGTAGCTAGGTAATCACCTAAAGCACTTTGTTCCTCCTCCTGTCATGGACATGGATGCCAGAGAGTTGGTGTACGATGATCATGTGCTCCGTACAAACTTCTGCCACGTGGATTGTGCACTCTGGACCTCATCCAGGTCTACAGGGGACTGCACCTTAATTGAATCCCTAGAGACTACCTCCAGAACACTCATTCTCCCAGGGACTGGATACCTTTCTCCATGGTGCCCCACCTGCCTGGGTGCACTACTAGATCATCCCTGAGAGAGAACCTTTCTCTCACGCTTGACAGGAGTCACCTCCAAAGGCTGAGAGCTTCTGTCCTCTTCCCAATGCCCTCGTCAGTGCCAGATCCTGGGACAGGGATCCCAGCTCCTCAGCCTCATTACCACCTAGTTTCATATCATGTGCCATGATATGGCAGCACTGGAGCAGCCAGGTCAGACTGGCAGCTCAAATCTTCTTGCACACCCTGCAGCTCACTCAGGGACAGGGATCAGTGATTATCTCTGGATCTGCCTTTCCCTCCTGTTGCATCGGCATGGGCTGTTCCTGCAGCTCAGCTGCAGCTTGAGTGGCCACAGTGGCTGTTGGTGTGATTTCCTCTTTCTCCCCCTGAAGGTGCTATCAAGTGTCTGATAAACAGTGGCCAAAGGCCCAGCTATAGGCCGCAGATCATCTAGATCTACTTCTACTTAGAACTTGTGAAATATTGAAATACTTTTTGTTGTACCAGTTGGTTTCAAAAAGGAACAATTTCCTTTTTCAGAGTTAACTAAATGATGTGCAAAATACTTAGAGAATTTTGATTCCTTTAGAGTTCTTAGTTTCTCCAATTTTTAGCTACCATCTGCTGGTTCTATTTTCCTTTCTAGTATCATGAACTAACAGTTAATGAGCTTACAGTTGAAATTCTTTTTGTGAGGATCAAGAGGACTGTTAGACATTAATGCTGATTAGAGGAAAAAGTTGGTGAAAGCCGAGATCTAAGTTTCTCTGCAAGGTTAGCTAAATAATTGACAACTGACATTTAAAACTGATTGATTTAGACTCTCCATGGTATACCACATTGTAAGCAAGTCACTTAGGGGTATTATCATACCCTTAGGAATTGTGGCCATGAAAAAATATTGCAATTGAAGATATATTTTGTAAGACCCTATGTGTACTTCTGAGTCCTCTCAAAGAGGCTGCATTCTAAGCTGGCATATTAAGAAAAGAAAACTCTACATGCCTTGACACTTTAAAGACTTAGTGGTATACATTAGATTATCAGGAACTGGTTTGGTTTTAAATTACCACTAGAAACACAGCAGTGTAACTCTGAAGTCAATGGACAGCAATTTCTGATTTTAAAATCATAAATATTTCAAAGTAATTTATAGCACAGTACTGTAAGATTTAAAAACATAATTCTTAGGAAAATATACTGCTGTACTGAAATTCCACTTACATGATACCCTAGTCTTTAAATGCCACATATCTAAAATTTTACTTTCAGCTCAATAAAAAAACTAGAATGATGCATGTTGTCACGAGTGCCACATTTTTCTAAAGCTTAGTAGAAATTAATTGTCTTTGTAGCAGATGTCTTCAACAGCAACTGTGTTGGCACGTTCGTCCACCATCACCTTCAGCATAAGGGATTGGAGTTAGCTCTGAGGGTCTGGACAGGACCTGTCTTGGACATATGGGAGGCATGACTGTCATACAGCTGGTTAGCGTATTCCTACATCCTGTCAAATGTTTAAGGTGAGAAGAAAGAATTGCCAACTTTGTAAATAATTTAAATCCTTGACTCTTTTTTCCAATCCTGTGGAGGGGGAAAGTACATACATGTGTCTGGTATCAATCTGACATGCCCTGTTCTACATAAAGAGAAACAAAGCTCCAACTCACAATTTGGATGCCCTCTGCTGAACCTTCACACAGATGGTTCCTGATTACCAGTGTACACTGCACACTTTATTTTTGGGGAAGAATGACAAACCCAACTTAGTAATGGACGAAAGGTCTGTGAACAGCTGATTTTGGTTGCTTCTTGCCAAAGGAAAAAGGGGGAAAAAATTGCAGAGCTCTGTTACACAAGCTTGATGCATCATGTTTGGATCAGATTCCAGCACAGAGGTGGCTCTGTAAGTATCACAGTCTGTGTGTAATATCTACAGTTAGGATTATATTTTGAAAGTTCTGGAATTCTGACACACAGAATGGTGACTGGGGGAAGAGAAAAAGGTATATAAATGCAATCTGTGACATGGCTTCCCCTGTCTGCTCATGTCAGAAACCATTCATTCTCAATCTAAGCTAAGGATTCCTTTATTCATATACTGCTACCTCAGAAATGAGTATCAGAGCTACTTTCCTACATTATTGTTTATAAAAACTCCTCTGGCCCCAAAAATCTTGAATATCATACTCAGATGAAAAAAAAAACTGAAGAGAAGACAACTCCTTCTTGCATCAAACAGTAAATGGAGCCTTTTTTTTTTTTCCCACAGGAGAGATGCAAGTTTTGCCATTCTTGGGTGTGGAGAGTACTGTGGTGAAGGCAAGTGGCACGTGCTCTAAAAAGACAATTTAATAGGTGGAAAAACTACTCATTATGAACAAATGTAAAGACTGAACTCTGTCATGTTTCCAAAACTTATCCACAAATTTCAGAACACATATACAAAATGTCTTTTAATATGCTTGCTGTGTCTCAAATCCCATCCCTTTCTACGTCAGTCATTCTTTATGAACTTGCTGCAGGTAACTCAAAATTTTGGAAGTTACAAGTCTTTCACAGAAGCCTGCTCTACACCCCTGAATTTTACAAAGGCTTGGTCTTGCTCTCCTGCAGAGGCATGAAGAAGTTAAACATTGCAGCTCTTGCTGCTGGGGTATCACAATAAGTCTTTTGGATTTAGTCCAGATACAACATATGTGGAGATGAAGAGTAGCAGTGGATGGCAGAGAGACAAACTATATTGTTGAGACAGGAGGAAATGGAAAAGATGAAGACAAAAGTAATGCTAAGAAAAATACAGAAATACAGTGGCAGCACAGGAAAAAAGCCACAAAGGAAATCCCACTTTAGTAATAAATAAAAGAGAAAAGTGAATGGAAAAAACCAGAAAGCTATAAGATAGCAGTAAAAATACATAGACACTGAAATGTTTCCCAAGGGACAGTGTGGGTAGAAAACACTACAACCTAAAACAGGGTAAAAACCCCATGTCACCATTCATGGGAAAATCACACTGACAGGTGGAAGAATTGTTGAACATTGTTAGCTGTAAAATAAAAATAACACATACACCAAGAAGGATCCTTTCTTCCATTTCCACTACTAGACCAGGACTGGCAGTGTGAAGCTATATACATACAAGATGAATCACAGCCTCTTTCTCTGATGAGCTTTCTCTTTAATTAACTTGAAAGAAGCACAACATGACAGAGACAACTGTGGCTAGAAATAAAAAAAGTATCTGTTTTCCTGCCTTCTGTAGTGTACTCATACACTTCCATCTCTGCATATTTAAGGCTACTGCTATGGGCTGTACTGAAGTTCCAATCCCTCAATGAGATATTTCTGGTACCTCTTCTCCCTGTCTTCTGAACACTTTTAAATTCAGGAGCCAGCTGCAGTTCTTGTGCAAGAGCCTGCTCAGCAAGGTCTTGCTATTGGAGAAGAATTTTAGATCTTTCCAGATAAAAACTACTGCACCACACTTGCAGCTTGCAAGTTTCAATAATTCAAAAGGAACCTTTTTTAATTTTCTGAGATGCAAAATTATCCTGCATATAGAGGTGACATCCACACCTTAAATTAGGCAAAGCAGCAACCTGATGCTGGAATTCCTTTCATGCTTTCTCTTCTATGACACCATCTAACTCAGCACAATCTCTATGGTACCTCTTACAGGCCTTCAAAAACCTTTTTGTTGGCTTCTCCTCATGAAATGAAGAATATCAGTTTAGGACAAGGAGTAATGGGTAAAAGACCTTAATGGCGAAAAGACCCTAATCAAAGACCTTTTTGAAATATGTTTCTTATCTTTTATCTGGCTTATAGGTGGCAATTTCTGTTACAAACTCTGTCTTTTATTGAACCTAGACAGCAATAAAAAAATGAATGCACTCAATATATCTCAATATTTTAGCTGATACCTAGTAAATAAATTGTGGAGACATGAAGAGAACTTCAAAAAAACCCAGTTATCGTTGAAACTCAGGTGTGCCACAAACAGCTGTAGCAAATCAGACTTGTTCAGAAAGCATTTGCTTGGAAAAGCAACCTGTTCCTCTGCCTCACAGGAATCATCAGGGATTTCCTTCAGGTAAGGCTCCATAACGGTGCAGCCTGAGAACACATTTAAACTGAAGTGATAACAGTAGGAAGAGTGTCTGAAACCAAAATAAAATAAAAGCTTACAAATCATGAAATAGAAAAAGTAAATGAGTATACAATAACACATCAGAAGTAGCTAAACAAAGGAGAACAGCATATATAGGAAAGAATCTGAAAAAGTTCTAAATAAATGAGTCATACTCCAAGCTTACTATTACTGATATGCAAATAGCAGCACCACTATTACACATTTTCTGAAGGATTCACCCAGAGGTTTGCGGTACTAGCTACCTAATTGCTGCTGCTGACAAATGCCAAACATGGGGCAAGAAGGCTTTGCATATATTAAAATATATATGCCTACAAATTTGCTTTTTCCGTCACACTTGTGCAAGTTAAGCTGCTCCTGAGGAATTAGCATTTTTGAGGCATAGCATTTAAAAATCAGCAACCGATACCATCAGCTTCAGAGTAGAATATTACTAGGGTGTACTAGTTTTAAATAAGTACGGTATTCTTAATTACAGTAAAAATACAGACATGATTTTTAGTAAAAAGCTACTCCAGTATATAATTACATAATAAATTGAAATTTATTTGGGCGCATTTCTTCACAAAATAATCCTTATCATGAAGTGAGGGACAACCTTAACCATTTAAGGCAGAATCCAGTTTGCTTCTATGTAATATTTTTCATTTTTTTATAAACTCATTTTGGAAAAATTATCCCAACTCATCACAATAAAGATGAGTACAAAATCAAAATAATGCAAGAAATGTTTACTGAATCATTTGGCTGAAGATTCAACAGAAGAAGAATGGCCAGACAAGTTGATAAGGAATGGCCGAGAAGATACCATTTGCACAGTGTGAGAAAAATCAGTTCCTGAAATGGTTACATAAAGATCATGCAGAAAACGAAGTCCTCAGGCAGGACAGAAAATGTTTTTGTCCATTGGAGTTACTGGCTCTTTAGAGCACAGAGCAAGTCAATAACTGTTTCAACAGAACCCTGCAAGCATTGCACTAGAAGGGCAACTGAAAATTTCTTTGCGCTTTGGGCTTTGAGGCACTGTTTGCTCAAAAAATGGAGCAGTTTTATTTGCTTTTTCCTTTATATTGTGTCTTCCATTTAAAGGACATAATGGACTTTACAAACACTTATTTCATTTCAAGTATAGGTACCACCACAGGTTATTTGCTTTTGCATTTTTATTTTGGCTTCCATGCCACATGTGCTTTGCAAACATGTTTCATTGCACCCACAGATTCACTGTCAGTCATTATTTAGGGTTCATAAAAGTTAAAAAAACACCAAATAAGCTTGATGTTTTGCCCAGGACTTTTACTGTCCCTATCATGACAAAAATAATGTTGACTAGAAATATCATGACCTATAAGAATTTGCTAACTTTTTTGCCAAGCTAATTTCTTGCTCATTTTACATAACTAGAAGACTAGAAAAAACTGATAAAATTTTGCTTTTTAATATCACAGGGCTCCATTTTAATACTGATGCATTTTTCCTAAAGAGTCTGTACTGAGAAATCTACTGTAAGCACTTTGAGGTTGCACAAAGGTAACCACCTATTTTCATTGACAACAGTATTTGGAAATTTAATTTCATTCTCTAAATTGCATATCTATGAAATGCCTCTAAAGAACTGAGTATCAATGTAATAAAGCTACAGGACAGTCCAATGTAGCAAACAGAATAAATCAAAGTAGCACAGTAAGATCAAGAAAGATTTTTGCCCCATATGGCTTTCTGCAGGGAAATTAGACAAAATGTGCTTTGAGAGAAAAACCTGTGTGTGCATGTGTGTAATTTTCATGGACTCTGATGATAACTAAAAATTTACATGGACTTAGTTTATGAGATCATTAGGGAGGATCTGCAATTAAGGAAGGAACCTTAATGATCATCTAGTCCTAATCTCCCCTGCCAGGACACCTCTCACTAAGCCTCTCACTAGGTTGCTCAAGCCTTATCCAACCTAGCATTGAACACTTCCAGATTTG
This sequence comes from Ammospiza nelsoni, assembly GCF_027579445.1. Classification (NCBI taxonomy): domain Eukaryota; kingdom Metazoa; phylum Chordata; class Aves; order Passeriformes; family Passerellidae; genus Ammospiza; species Ammospiza nelsoni. The sequence goes on along the minus strand of NC_080669.1, from coordinate 68,692,092 downwards.
GGACATTGACAACCTCCCTGAGCAACGTTTTTCAATGTCTCACCACCACCACAGCAAAAATTTCCAATACGTAACCTAAATCTCCCCTATTTCAACTTTTACCCATTACTCCTTGTCCTATCCCTACAGCTCCTATTGAAGAGTCCCTCTCTGGCTTCCCAGCAGGCCCCCTTCAGACGCTGGAAGGTACTATGAGGTCTTCATGCTCCTCAGTAAAACTGAAGACTTCTATTGCACCACAGCATTCTGGATATTTGCCTATTTTGGAAAGTCAAGACTTAGAGGCTTCTTTGTTCTCTGTAGAACTTCAGTCTCTCTCAGGAGTGCTGCAGTTTATTGCAGCCCTGAGATATGTGAAAAGTGTCTGTTTCGGCCCTCACGTTCAAAGAATGAGTCGGAGTTCTTCAGTTTTTGGTCTCAGAGTTGTTTATTATATTTCATCTATAAAAATTTTTCTCCTGTCCAGCCGAGGTCTAATCAGCAGGACAGCCAGCGGCACTCTGACTGCCCTCGGGGCGGTGTTGTCTCTTTATACTAAAACCACGTATAAAAAGTTTACAATTACTTTCCAATACCTACCACCTATGTTAGACAGTGAGTTTCTATTCTGAACCAATCCCAAAGTGCCAGCATCACAGCAGAAAATGGAGGTAGAGAAGAAGAAGAAGAAGAAGAAAGGCTGGACATGCCCAAGTTCCTCCATCTTGTCCCCAAAAACCCCTATTCTAAAAATCCCAAAACCTACTTTTTCACCCAGTGATTATTTTGTTATTACACTACTTAAACTTCTGTGGCTTTCAGGTCTTCATACAAAGCTGGTAATTTGCTCCACGGGTCATAATCAAACCCACACGTGTTCTGGGCTGTGTGCGAGGGTCCCCGAGCCCTCTGGCAGGAGTCCCGGCAACTGTGGGCACTCAGAGGGATGAACTGAGTTCTGACAAGTCTCTCTGAGTATTTTAATAAATTTTATCTTAAAACAAGGACTCAAATACCATTAGTTTAATTATTATAGGCCATTTTAATTCTGCTATGGTCTCCTTACTGATACCTTGCAGCAGATAATTTTGACACCTACAGTAAAGACATTTTCTCAATAAAACTCTTTCTTTAACAGGATTGGCACTGGAAAACTCTTTCATAACATTGAAGAGTCATCTAAGAATTTTTTTTCCTTCAATCTCACATTGTAAGTACTATAAATGAAGGGGTTTACATAAACTCACATTCAAACTTCCTTGTTCCACTTAACTTCACACTACCACCCATTTCCAAGAACAGCAATGCTTCATTGGGCCTACAATTCTTCTTTGAGTTTTTGGTACACATCCGTGTTATTTAATCCCTGAATGAATGATGGAATCAGGAAGCTTCTTCTGATCCTCAGAGAGAAGCAGGCGTCTGGATCTTTCCATGCTGCTCTTTACAACCTCTTTAGTACCCACAACTTCTGTCATCATTGTTTGGGTAACAATCTCTAGTGTTATCCTAAATGGTTTTAGTTTATCTATCTATCTATCTATCTATCTATCTATCCATCCATCCATCCATCCATCCATCCATCCGTCCATCATCTCTCCTATATATCCCAGTGTATATCCTAGTCTTCAGGAATTAAAAACTCCCCAAACCTGAGCATTATGAATTAATCCATATATCCATGTTTGTTCCCTTGGCTAAAACTCCTAAGATGCTCACTTTCAAATGGCAAGCAAGGTCTTACTATATTTTGTTCAAAATATATCTGCTAGCATTAAAGTTCCTACAGATGTTCTACCAGCTGGCTGATAGTGACTGAGCCAGCTCCTCAGCTGAGGAGCAGCATGACGTCTAGGTATTAAAGGCCACAGCAGCACAAAAGTCTTGCTTTTCACTGTGATGGAAGAGGGTACTGGTTTAACCCCCATTGTGCTGGTAAATGGGACTACCATAGATCTACAGAGTCAAGCTGGGAGATACACAACTACCCACTTGTTAAGGTCCAACACATTAATTAATACTTTAACATTTAATTAATTACTTATACTGCCAATACCCAGTGATGGACTAATTAACTTAATTTGTCACTTTCAGGATCAGTTCAAATATTTATGTAATGTGTCACGATTGTACTTTGGGCTGTCTGCTCTGACAGTTTTTTATCTCATATAATTTATTAGAGAAATTATATTTTTATTCTCTCCCCCACAAGTCATTAGAGTGACTCATTCCTCTTGTGGACAGAACCTGGACATAGAAATGAAAAGCCTGATATAGCAGGTACTCAGTCCTGCTCCTGGTTTTGGTTAGGGAACATTCCAGGCAAGACCTGAAATGCAAGGGCATTTTGCACATTTCTTTGTTTTTAACAGAAAAAGGGACCATCCCTAGTATAAACACGAAAGGACCATAATTACCAATAGCCCTGCTGCTTTCTCCAAAAGTAAAAACAATAGGAGCCCAGAGGCATTTCATCAAGCAGTAAAAAGAGATCTTTCTAAGGATGAACATATACAATGAGCTACACAAATAAATTCTGAGGCACCAATCAATCTCTGCCATGGTGAGGGAGGCAGAGTTGAGTGGAATCCAGCTGGAAGAGGCAATCCTAGTGATGATCCCACATCTAGCTGCTACCAAGTTCCCCACTCAGCTGAGATTGTGCTGAAGGTGCTGGTCTTGGAGGTTACAAGATATTGACCCTTCTGTAAAATACACAGTGAAAGGAGTGAAGGGCTGGGTTTTAAACCAGTCATTTTTTCTACATTTAGAGAAATGCAGACAATGTTTTTAACCCCATCTTTATGACTAGAATGAGATGCATAAAGGGAAATTCATAGTAGAGAAGAAGATTTCAATTTTGCTGGCAGTGCTGTGTGATAGGAAGGTGTATGCTTTAAAAAAATTAGCAGGAAAAGGCCAGTTAGAAAATATTTCAAATCTTTCATTGTTCTGGTAATAAATTATTAGGAAACACCAAGATACATGGTTTTAAAGGTTTTGATTTAATAACAGCATCAGATATGCATCAGCTTGGAAAAAAAACAGAGACCACTGTTTCTTCTAGCAGGTTCCATCTTTATTACTTTATTAAAGACAAAAGAGCCACACCACCAGGCACCAGCAGAGCAGATCTTTCTGCCCTTATCGGTCATTCACTCGAACGCCACAGCCCAGCGTTCCGGGTAAAGGAAAACATCCACACATGGTGTTTATGGCTGGAGTCTATCCTTCGGTATGCACCTTTCCCAAGAGAACAGAGAGCTTTTATCAAAGTAGAGATAAACACAACAGGCTGCTGTTCCTACATAGAGCTCTCATCAAGGCTGGGATGGCAGCAGCAGGCTGATGCTTCTGTAGCATTCCTTTTATTTCAGTATAGAGTGAAGATGGATGACAGTCAAGAAGACAAAACCAAAAGACTACAGCTGCTGATGCTCACAGTACCAAACAGTTCAGACAGCAGCAGAAATAAAGATGGAAGTTTGCACAAAGGAAAACCTGGCAGAGAATAGCCACAGCGCCAGAGCTGGGAGATAAAAACCCAACAAAAATGTATCACAAGCCAAAGCAAGAGCACAGCAAGAATGGTAGACATGGCATCAGCCCTATAACTGAAGAGGAAATTACCTTCCATTTATTTCCTACTGTCCAAACACAGATGCATGTCATGGGGCAGGCATAGGGAATTAAAATAACATATAAATTTGTAAACATACTTTTAGATTTGTCACTTTGAGAAGGGTCTTCCACTTTTGTTATCTTCCTAAAGATGTTCCTAAAAGATCTTCCTAAAAGGATGTTTACTTTTTTTGTTGAATCAAGGATCATGTTAAAATTTTATCCAAAAGTTTCTGTCAATAGAAATGGGTACAATTGTTTTCTGAGTTTTCACTGAGACTTCCTTTCCTTCCCCTCTCTAAAATACACTTGCATAAAACCTTATCATTATGATAATTTAAACATTTTCCTGAAGGATTTTCTCTTACAAACACATAAAGTAAATAAGGTGGACTACAAATAAGCTGTCTATTATTACATTTAACAAGCCATGAAAAAATCACAAACATTACATATGAGTTACTTATTTCGGCCTATGAAGAATAAAACTGGAATCTCAAGGTGATACCTTTAGTTACACTGAAACTTACACTTTTGATGGAAGTACGGCCATGTATAAAAGTAATAAGCATAGTAAAAGAAACAAATGTATCAATGAGATTTAAAAATAGCTTCTCTTACTAGCATTCAAGTGCAGGAGACAGGCTAGCAAACAAACATGTTGAATTAGAAACACTAGTTGAGTTTTAGGAATAATGTACCGTATATAATCATAGATTCATTAAGGTTCCACAAGTCCTTTATGACCATCAAGTACAACCGTTAACCAGGTCCAGTATCCTCATATAAAAAAGAACTAATTCAAAGAGCACATCAAGATTTCAATTACCTTCTTTCACTTTATGATCATTGAAAATTACTTTTGGCTCTTATGCTACAATTCTTGAGAATTGTAAATATCTGAAGCTGCACTTTTTATTTTGATGACTATGGACAGGACTTTTAGGCTGCCTTTGTTTATGTCCTTATCTCATAGCACCTAAATCCTAGAGGAAAATAGAGGATATTTAATAATAGACCATAGAAGATATTTTTAATAGACCATGTTATCTAGTAATATCAGAATATTTTTAAATGTACTCAATACTTTTTATACAGCTGCTGATTTTATGCCATCTTTTTGAAATCACGTGAATACTAGTACACAAAATGAGAATATATCTGCACTGTCTGAAATACATAAAATAGCCACCAGATGGCAATGAATCCCAACTAATGCATGAAACTGTGGCTTCACTCAATATTCAAAATCACTTAATTGTTGCCTTCCATTCTTACAGCCAATGGACATGTTAAAAAAAAAAGAAAAAACTCACTTTACTCAAGGCCTATTCAAAATTTATAAGTATCTGAAATGAAAACTGACAGTTTCAGCAATATTACCACATTGCCTCAATATGAATGAGCTCAGTGAAACAGCAGTTTACTACAGCACACCGTTGGATGAATGTGGCCTGGAAATTATAAGTATTAGCACAGCTGCCATGAATTGCTATAAAACTTTTCACAGTGTCCCATTTGCACCATATCCTCATTCATTTTCTTCCTCTGTCATTCTCCTTTAAGTATTTGCTGAAATGTAATTAAATTAATAACACAAATCACTGTGAGAAAAGACCAATTTACATGCTTCTTTTTCCACTATTTTGTAATTTCAGATGCTACCACTACAAGTGTTTGCATTGGGACTTACAAAAAAACTATCTATCATCTGTTTTAACTGCTCTCCCTTAATAACAAGAATGTCATTATTTTAATATATAGTCAAAAAATATACAAACTTTTTTTCTCTTTAAAGACAGTTGCTGTTTTTCTCTTTAAAGACAGTTGCTCTTTGTCCTTATCACCTGTAATAACATCAAACATGTTTCATTTCAGTTATTTAGTGTTCTTACTCAGGTACATATGCTAAAATTTATTCTTGGTGCATGTATTGTCATTTATATAAAAAATTTCCTTCAGATTAAAAAGAGGGAAAAAATCCATCTATCAAAAAAAAAAAGAGAAAAAAGGCTGGGATAAGAAAAACTTTAGAATTTTCTTAGACTCACTCAATTAAGCCACAATTGCTAACAGAAAGGAACTAAGCTTAAAGCCCCTGCTGAATCCTCACGGTCCTGTAAAGGCTGTCACTTAACTAACCAATGTCACTCCAAGTATGAGTCCAAAGGTCACTCAATCCAGGGAAACAGGAACCGGAGCGCAGGATGGCACCGCATGCAGACACAAATGCCTCAGCCACCGCCACAGACCCTCAGTGGAGGGGCTCCTCAAGTCTTCAGCCAGCAACCACAGCCAGTGCCCGACTGGACCGGACAACTTCTGTCGCAGTCATATTGCTTGATTCTTCTGTTCATTTACTCCCTACAGGAATTTTTGGACCACCAAGGCCCCAGAAAAGTGCTTTACTGTCGGGGAGGTCTTCAAATACCCTTTCAGGACTTTTTGCTCTCCCCAGGGTCATAGACTCAGATTCTAAAGATGAAATTAAGATTATGGCTTGGACTCCTTTTCCGCCTTCTATGTCCCTCAAAGGACCCCTATCCTCTAATTGATCCCTTTCCCACATATTTTGCCTTCCTCTGTAGATAAATGCAAAAGAAGGCTGGGAGGATTTGGCTCTACAGGAGCCCCACAAATATTATGGGTACAAACAATTTCTGATAAATGCCCTACCCATAAATGTACCTTGTCATTATGGGGATAACTGATAACACTTACCAGCATTTTAGGTACTGGAGCTGATGTGACTGTTCTCTCAAGCTAAATGGCCCTCATAGAGAGACCCTCACTGGGACTGGGGGAAGCAGTCGCAGTTATCAAAGTCACCATCTAATTCAGGTGATGCGACCAGAAGGCCACAGAACTTCTGTACAGCTGTTTGTTTTACCTGCACCCATTTATGGAGATGAGATGTACTTTCTCAATGGGGTTTCAAGTTCAGTCAGATTTTTGAGAGGAGCCATTGCAGGGCATGACACCCTGAAATTGACTTGGAAAACTGATACACCTGTCTGGGTGGATCCATGGACCCTGCCACTACCTGAGGTGCGCATTCACTGAACTTGCCCAAGAACAGCTTCAAAAGGAGCATTTAGTCCCCTCCTCCAGTCCTTGGAATTTGTCCGTGTCTGTTATTAAAAACCTAACTGCCAAGTGACACTTGCTCCAAGCCCTCCACAAAATTAATTCTGTAATGGAGGTCATGGGAGCTCTGCAGCCTGATCTCCTGTCTCCTACTATGGTCCCTCGAGATTGGCATTTGACAGTCATTGACCTAAAGGACTGCTTTTTCGACATTCCTTTGCATCCTGATGATGCTCCTGAATTTGCCTTTTCTGTCCCAAACACCACTGTGCAAGCACCCTTGCAAAGATATCACTGAGTTGTCCTCCCACAAGGAATGAAAAATGGCCCTACTATTTTTCAGTGGTTTGTTGCAAGGGTCTTCAGCCCCATTTCACAGAAAATGACTGATGTCCTCCTATATCATTACATGGACAATAACCTTGTAGCAGCAGAAAGACAAGAGGATATAGAGGAAGCCTTAGCCCTTGTCGTTGCTGCTGTAACCCAAGCAGGACTTTCTGTACACCAATTTGGCAGTCTGCTTCCTGGAAAAGTAGAGAGAAACTCTAACTACATGTTTCTCTTAAATGCCTAGTTCCACAATTGAATCCAGGCATCCCTGCTAGGTCCAAACACAGCATGTATGGGGAAGTAAACAGCTGTGAATGAGACTCCTAAGCAATGTCATTCTGCATCCCCAGCTATCTGTGGTAGTCCACAAACCATCCTGAAGACAGAGGAAAGTCCTTTCTTGCTGATGCATAACTGCTGAGTTGATGCAGCAGGGAAATGAATCTGCTTGCTTTGTATCCAAAGCCTGGAAAGGGGAACATTTTAGATAGGCTGGAAAAAAAAACAAAGGACATTTTCTGGCATATCAGGTTTCATGAAAAGATGAATTGCACACACATTTTATCATACATGTGGAATTGTACAAATATTGCTGCACAAATGACATTTGTTGCCATTTTACTTTTCTGCCTAGACCCTCTCCTGTTGTTATATGATCCTTCTATGACAAGAATCCCACACATATGCAAAAAATACCCCAAAAACCAAAACAGAAAAACAACGCTATGAAACTCTCCAAAGTACTATAAAGACTGGTCTCTTGCTTTTTAAAAACAGAACACTTGAGAGGAACCCAGAAGTAATTTTGTCAACTACAATAGCCTACAGACATATGCATGCATACAGCAAGCAAAAATCCCTTCTGTGGACCATACTGTGCATCACTGCACAGTGATGCCTGAACCCCATGAGCAGCTAGCACTCTCCACGGGCTGCCTCCTGTGCGGAAAGCACTGATGAAGTGCTGTCGTCTGCCAGACATTTGCTATGAATGCAGCAGAGGAGTAGCCTTGCCCTTCAAACTGTCCCCAGCAGATCTGACACATGCCCATAGACACTCAAATCATGCAAACAGAATGCCATCAAGGCACGATTGTGATATGTTTTCAACTTCAGTCCCATGAGTTGGTTGGTAGCCAACAAATGATGGTTGGTAGCTGGAATAAGGAAAAAGGATGTTTTGACAAAGGCATATATTGATAGGCTTCAAACTGACATAGGGTAGGTTTAGATTGGATATTAAGAAGAAATTCTTCCATGTGAATGGATAAGGATTTGACACTAAACATTCTTAAAACAGTCAGCAGACCATCTTGCACTGTCCTGTTGTGTTTGAGCACCTTCACACCTGCTGTCACTCCTCCTGAAATTTTGGTTTTGGTCTGGGCATGAAGTCTGACTTGAATTAGTGACTACCCTGCATATCACTGCATGCCATGTAGACCACCCCCCACACAGTTGCTGAGTGAAGAAAGTGCCCATGTCCTCATCTTTTAACAGCACACACTACCAAAAAGGAGAGAGGCATTGCTTCCACTTGTTTAAGGGAACAGGAATAAAGTGAGAAGCATGGCTATGCCATCTGTATTTCAATCTCTCTTCTTGTTGAAATGCTTACCTCACTAATAAGGCAGGTTAGATGTGCTTATTAGTTCCGCTCAGAAAAAGAAGTGAAAGAGATGGCCTGAAACAGAACCCGTCTTGCTTCACAGTCACTTTATTTCTAAAATATTGCTCTAATATAGGTGGGAAACCAAGCTAAGGAAGAGTCGGTGTACTGAGTGCTGGCCTGTTCTTTTTCCAGACTACAAATTAGTCTAATAAAAGATCTCAGCTCTCCTTGCTTAGTAAAAAGAATAACAGCTTACTTCTGGATATAAAAATCACAGTATATATCTTACCATTTTGAAATATAGCACTAAAGCATAAACCTTTGATAAACTAGAAGAAAGTATAATGAAAAAAATTCTTAGTTTTTTTTAGAAAACTCCATTTCAAATACTTTAAACCCCTTTCTAGTGTTTTTGCTGGGTCACAGAATGTCAGAATAGTATGAGTTGGAGGGAACGCAGAAGGATAATTGACTCACACTTGTGGATGTGACAGCCTGGTCAGAGAGCAAGAAAACTTCCTAAGTTTTCCCAGAATCAGCCCGGGAGGTTTTAGGGAGTCAGAGATAAACAATTATATCCAATTATTAAAAACAACCCATAGGGGTTGTCTGATTAATATCTGTTTTCTTGTTATTCTCATAAGATTGTTTATAAATAGGCATCTTGTTAATTTGCCAATCGGTGAAACGTATCGATTAAATGACAAATCAGGTCCACCTGTATCGGCTCAGAATATAAAAAAAGCGGTTCTGAGTAAAGATGTGCGCTTATGCCACTGAGCCTTCTGACTGACTCTTTGTCATTTCTTACTAATCAGTGACACCAACTCTTAAGTTAATGGCCAATACGAGGATTGAACCCACTATCTTGGCATTATTAGAACCTTACTCTGACTAACAGAGCTAATGTCATGGCATGTTGGAAAGTTCCTGTAACAAAAACACACACAAAAAAGGGACTTTATATAGCCATAAATATCACAGGACTTCTCGGCAAACTGCTAGTAAAAAGGAGAGATAAACATGAAAAGAGGGGATACAGAAGCATAATGAGGGCATATTCCTCAGTACCACTGTGAACCAAGCACAATGCCAAGTCCTTCTTCTTCTGGCAGGATATGGTCAAACCTCATCAGAAAAATTGTGTAACATGTTTGCTGCTAGGCTCCCAGTACAGTTTGTGGCCTACTTTATTTTTTAGCTTAATGACTCCTAGGTCATTTGGACTTCCTAATCCTGCATTTTCTCATAACCTTTACAACGGCAGTGACCATCCCCCATTTTTAAACATGACCATGTGCCTGAGCCAGGTGTGGAGGCTCTGCAGCTATGCAATGGACCTAAATGCCACCTGGCTTCAAGGCAGGCCTGCCACTGGCCAAGGCCAAGCCTATCAGTGATAAGAGTGCTGCCTCTGAGATACTGTATTCAAGAAGGGGCAAAACCTGCAATAGCAACTGCAGACAGGGAGAGGAATGAAAATCTGAGCAAGAAACTGCTCTGCAGACACCAAGGTCAGTGAAGAAGTAAAGGTTCTGCCTGCACCTCACACTGGTGCAGAGATTTCCCTCTATCCTTTGATGAAGAGCATTATGAGGCAGACTGCCTCCCCACAGTCCATGGAGGTACACAGCAGAGCAGGGGGATGACCAAGGAGGCTGTGATCCTGTGGAACACCTGCACTAGAGAAGGCTCCTAGTAGGGCCAGTGGCCCTGTAGAGAAAGGAGCCAAAGCTGGAGCTGCTTTGCTGGAAGGACTTGTGTTTTGGTTTGAAAGACAGGTATCTGCTAAGGAAGGCAGGAGCCTCTCTAGAAATGGAAAATGTAAACCCCCCTCCTCCAAATTATTATAATTGAAATTAAGGGGCTCTCAGATATGGGAGTAGGAATAACAATTCTTTATTAGGAAAAATAAAAATAAAAATGCAGTAATACAAAACAACAATGACAGAATACGACCTGACACCCTGTAGGTCAAGGTGACAGCTGTGGTTCTGTTGAAGCAGTGATCCTGTAGAAGGTTGTAGCTTTCCTCTGAAGGTCCAGTGGTGGTGTAGATAGGCCTGATCTTCCTCTGGGAATCCAGTGGAGAAGAAAGGTGCTCTTCTGGGAATCCAATGGGGAAAAAAAGCTGTTCATGGTGTTCCAAATCTCAGATTCTATCCAGGTAGGAATGCTTGGCTCCTCCCCCTGGGTGGAGCACCTCCCAAGGGGATGATGTAATTTTATCAGTCATGAAGTGAGACTCAATGGCCCATGAACAGAAGATATCTCCCCTGAGGGAGGATGGGTCATGGAAGTTAAAGAAAACTGCCCCACCTGGTTTTAACAAGTGGCCCAATTAGCAGAAGATAACTGCCCCACCTCTAACATATGGCAATAGAATGCACAGCCCCAGCCACATCTTGCATTTCCAGCCTAAGACAACTTGTGACCCCACAGGGGACTTGCACTGGAGCAGCCTGTTCCTAAAAGGCTGACCCAGTGGAAAAGACACACACCGGAGAAGTTCATGAAGAACTGTAGCTCATGAGAAGGACTTACATTGGAGAAGCTTATGGAGGACTGTCTTCCATGAGAAAGACCCTTACAGTGAAGGGAAGAGCATAAGGAGTCCTCACTAAGGAAGAAGGAGCAGCAGAGGTGTTTCCTCAAGTCAAGCCTGTTTTGCCTGTGACAGTAATTAGTGTGTGATCCCTTCTTAGTTCACATGTGAGCCTTTTGTTATATTTTGTCTCCCCTGTTCAGCTGAGAAGTGATAGAGTGTCTTTGCTGGACATCTGCAATCTGCCCAGGGTTCAACACTGCTGAATACTGAATGGCTTTGAATCAACTCAGGACTGGCTTAGGCACACTCCTCAGCTTAATCACAGTGCCAGCCCTTTTGGCACAAGGTGAAGGACTTGGGAGGAGCCTACAGATAAAGTAGCTGCAAGGCAAGAAGGGGGAAAAGCCTCAAGGGGAGCAGAGAGTAACAAAAGGTACAACCAAACCCAGCATAGATCACAGCCACATACCTTCTAAATGTTTTACCTCTGTTCTTTGTTTGACTCTCTATCATAATTTCTGAAGCACATGCTTAGGTATTACTGATGGCAGCCATAAACCTGTCCTTTGGTCATGCTGTCCAGAAGAGATCTCTTCAAGCATGTGTTTAACTGTTTTCTCAGTTTAACAGCACTAGCAGTTATTTTTCAAACTAAACGTGCAGTGTTATATAATTAATAGTTATACGATGTTCTGATTTTAATAGCAAATACATCCCAGAACTCAACTTCGTCTACAGTATTTTAAAGAAAAAAACCCCAAACTAATAAACATTTCACAGAACGTTTGAGTTTTGAGACTAAATACTTTTTTTACAGTATGCATCTTCTGAAAGCAGAAACATCAGAATTACAGCACATTCTTTCTCAATCATAAACGCATACGATATTACCAGAAAAAAAGCTGCTCCCAAATCCTGGATTTTTCAAATCCAGGAAACAGTTTCACAAACTCAAAGTTTCTTTCCATCACTGAGAATTTCTCCATTAAAAAAACAAGCCCAAAGGAAGCCTATTTAGCAAAATTTTCTCTTCTTTCTATAGCTCTGACAGTTGAACAAGTGTTCCAATGGAGATAGTCCAAAAGAAAGGTCTGTAGATATCCTTCTGAAACCAGCATTTTGGAAACAATTCCTCAGTACATAGATCTACTATATACTCAACATTTTAATCTCACCGCCCTACATTTTAATGTGACAATATTTCACAAATGTAGCCTCACAACCAGTATGATGAGGGCAAATCTTACTTCTCTTATTTTTTATGAATGGATTTGGGATCAGACACAACAAAGATGAACAGAAATTAGTCCATTAGGAGAACATTTCACATTTATCATTCATTCACTGCACAAAATACAGAAACCATCCTGGAGCATGTGTTTACTTTTCAGGATTGTCCCTTTGATAAGGACACGTTAACCTTCAGAAAACACACAGCTTCTCTTCTGATACTCACTCTAGCCCATTCAATCCTGTACAAGGAAACAGCTTCAGAGGGAGGGCAAACGCTGTCTCCACACCAAACCAGGCCTAATCTCAAACCAGGATGGTCTGTAAGATGGTATCAAAGCCTGGATCTTCCTACTAACAGTAGTTTGTTAATGAGTCAGGAGAACATTGCAAGCTTTTCTGGCTTTGCTTTTAGAAAAATGTGATGACTATTGTCAAGATCATCATGCATTACACCCACCATTGTAGATTATCAAGTGCACAGTGAGAAGGCTGATTAGCTACAAAGATGCTAAATGAACTTAACCTCTGAATTTTGAACGGTCTTCAGCATGAATGTACCATTAGGTCACATGGAGGTTGGGAGAGTTCTAGGCAAGTACAAAGGTGCAAAACTAGGCACACAACAGACTTAAAAAAAATTATTAGAAAAAAAAAAAAGAAAATAATTTTAAAAGGAGAAATAATTTTTAAAGTTCCAAGAAAAAAAATGAAAGAACAGACAAACAAGGGAGAGCTTGCCAGTTTCAAGAAAGGGTTTGTAAAGGGAGGTATAATCTTTATGCCTTTATGGAGGCTGTAATATTGCCACCTTCCTTGGAGCTACTGACTCCAATAGCAGACAGCATCGTCTTCATGGGTTTTGCCAGTTAAAAAAACTCCAACAAATTAATTAATTAATTTAATAAATAATTTTCTAAACTTTATGTGAATTTTTGTGGTCTGCATCATGCATAAGGCCTGTAAAAGGTTAGTGAAGGTGCCTGATACTTCACATGTGTATGAAGTCTTCACTGTCTATTGTTGATCTAAGGTGGTAAGAACTAATCATCTTTGCAACCAATTTTTAAAATCCCATGTCAGAATCTATAAAACTTTTAACATTTAACTAGACAATAGCTCGTTTGACAAATGCAAAAACTTAAATCCTGAAAAATAACTAATATTTAGTTAACTAAACATCTGAAAAAACCCTACTAAATATTTTTGGCTAAACCTCATAGTATGTTCTCCATTTAAATAAAACCAAAATTAAACTTTTAAATTTTTTTTTCATTTTAAATTTTTTTGATTCTGACAAAAAGGCTTCACAGAAAAATGAAGTTTTTCAGAAATGCAGAGGCCAGAGACTGGTGGAAGGCAGTGTTGGCAGTCCCGCCCTTTGCCACAGGGTGGCATGAAATGTATACTTTAGGAACACAAAAGTAAAATGAGTACACTATGGGAAGTATTAAAAAGACCAACAGAGGCTGAATGAGTGTGTGTTTTGGTAGGATGTGGGAAATGCATACATATACATACACAGATCCTTCTGCAGAACTGCGCATCTGAAGTTTAGTGTGCATAACACAGGATTAACTAAATCATGTCAGCCCGTTCAGTGGTCCAGATTTAAATCACATATAACCATACACAGAGTGTGGTGATCTAGGAGATGGCTGGTGAAAGGGAAGGTATGAGGTCTGCAGGGTACATACAGAGGATGATTTGCAGCAACTTAGCAAAGTATTTTATTCTTCCTCAACCAGTCTGGAACAGGCAAATGCAAGTAGGATGATTCTCTTCCTTACCCATCTTGATCTTTAAAAAATTTAAAATCCAGATGAATATCCACTGGAATAACAGCTTTATATCTTCAGCTTCCTCAAAAATGCAATTGCTCTTTCTCATGTCTGCAGATTTGTCCCTGGGCAGGTGAACATTAAGAACCAGCCCAGAACTGGCAGGACAGGAGATATGACCCAAGCCTTGTGGATGAAAGCTGCATCCCACCTGGCTGCCAGCCTTTCTCAAGTCTATAGCAATTAGAGACCATGGAATTGTGGCTTCTATGACTAATGGAAAACACAATTATCTTTTAAATCACAGAATAGAAGAAAAATGTGCAAATAAACACATGCAAGAGACCACCTGAGTCTGAAAGCATGAGAGGAAAAAAAAAAAGCATTGTCAGAAGAGGAATTAAATCACCTCTGCTTCTCTTGGACGTATTCTTTTTATGGTTGGATTTCAGGATTTTGAAGGTCTTTTCCAGCCTCAATGATTCATTCTGTGATGTCGTGAGCTAAGGAAGTATGAATGCTTACCACGAGATGGTGTAAAAGCACAGAAAGTCCTAATTTACCCACAACAGACTTGAACCCCTTTGGCCACAAAAAATGCATGAGAATATCCACCAGGCCAAGGAAAATGTGACTTTTTTTTACTTGAGAAAAAAGCAGCAGGAATAGGCAAACACTTTCAAAACTGAAGTGTTGACATGAAATGTTAGCAGTGTATCTCAGTTTAGGCTCCCCAAAGCATGGTGTCTTGGGGGATGTCATCCACCACCATCATACTTCTCACTGAAAATTTTGTGTCAGCAGGGAAGTGTGCAAGAATTAGCTAATGTAGCATTAAATAATGAAACCCAGAGTGTTTACCAGAGAAACAGAACTACCAAAGTAATAATAATAATAATAATAAAAAAATCAACTGTTGGAAACACTTAAAGGGAGGATCTGCAGCAATGTAATTTGTATTACTGGGACAGTCATTGATACTAGAATATTTAAATTCAGATGAATCAGTACTGATTTTCAAAAGTCTACAGTGAAGATTCTCACGTAGTACAATATATACCACCCCAAAAGCCAGGACTGCTTTTTATTTTTTACCCTGTTTTTCTATAATTTTTCTACGATTCCCTATCAAGCTTTGCTTAATTATTTCCCATCTTTAGATACACACAGACAGAGGGGAAAAAAAAAAAAAAAAGCCAAGCCCCCCCCCCCCCAACTTAACCAAACAAACGCAAAAAACCTCAAAGCTGCAAAATCCTACCAACCGAACAAAACCAAAGCCAACGAAACAAACCCAAAACCCAATTGCCAGTTTCAGAACAAGGTCTGTTAAGCGAAGCGTAATTTTCATCTCCTCGCAGAGGCTGGGTACACGGCCATCCTCCCTGGGGCGGCCGACCGCACCAACGCGGCGTTCACCTGCGGCGCGCGCCCGAGGAGCGGCGGCGCGCGCACGTCCCACTCCGCGCGCCCGAGGAGCGGCGCTTCCCGGAGTCAGCGGCGGCGCCGCGGGGTCGGAGCTGCCCCAACGGGGCGGGGCGGCGCATGCGCGCCCGCGCTTGTTTGTCACCCGCCTTATAAGGCGGGGCCGGCGGCGGCACGGCAGCGCCTTTGTGGCGAGACGCCGTGTCGGCACCAGCGCCGCCCGCGCCGGGGCCGGGGCTCCCCGCCGCCCCCATGAGCCGCCTGTAGGGTCGGCGCCGCCGCACCCCTGCGCCCCAGGGGCTCGGGGTTGGTTGTTTTTGGCTTCCCCCTTCCCTTTATTTTTTTTTTCTTACAGTCTATTTTTGTACACTTTGCTATAAAACCATGGTGCTGGGGAAGGTGAAGAGTCTGACGATAAGCTTTGACTGTCTGAATGACAGCAATGTCCCTGTGTACTCTAGCGGGGATACAGTCTCAGGAAAGGTCAGTCTAGAAGTAACTGGGGAAATTAGAGTGAAATCCCTTAAAATCCATGCAAGGGGGCACGCTAAAGTACGTTGGACTGAATCGAGGAATGCTGGATCCAACACTGCCTATACACAGAACTACACCGAAGAAGTGGAATATTTCAACCATAAGGACATCCTCATCGGCCACGAGAGAGGTAAGGGCTGCGATGCTTTATTTTTTAATGGAAAAAAAGCATGTATCTTTGTGTCACCCCGGTTTAGCCCTGTCTTTTAACGGGTGCTTTGGAGAGCAGGACATGCCCAGGGTCGTATCTTGGCGATGGAGTTACGTATAGGAGATGCATTTGCAAAGTACCTGCAACCAGGAGAACTCTCTTGCCCTTCAATACGGCCATATATTAATAAATGGGGTTTCTTGAGTGTTTTAGTTTTTTTTCCCCTGGTGATAATTAGTAGGATATGCCGTACCATGGGGAAAAACAGCTGTAAAATCACAGCCTGATGGGCAGCGGACTTTATTGGCAGAATCCAAGTTGAAACACAGTGAAAGCATAAAAACCATCCTTTTTGACACGTGCGGGGTTCTGCCGATGCTGTTGGGGTGATAATACAATGATTTTTTCAGGATGGCTGATTACTGGCAGATAAAAGAGTCTCCCTGGCTTATTTTGACATATCACCACCCCACGTGTAATTTTTTCCTCATTTCAGTATTGCCCTCGCCCTGGTAAAAAGCTTTCATTTCCTCGGGATGCCCCTACACGCCGCTCGGTAGTGGGGGTTACGGCGATGTAAGGATGTGTCCGAAAAGCCCTTGATGAGGAGCAAAAGGAGGGGGAGGAGAGAGAGAGGGGGGAGTGGTGTTGCGTAATGGAAGCACCTCTCCCAAAACTGGGGAGATGAGGACCTCCTGCTCCCCACTTCCCACTCGAGCCACCCTGGTGTCCCCACCAAGTGCGGACCCCTTCGCCGGGGGCGTGGAAGCGCTGGGCCTCAGGGTTGTCTGTGTTTTTTTATTTCTTTTTCCTCCGAACTTCGCAGCCTTTGTTCGAAGCGGTTCAATCCTGTTTGGGACCGGCTTTGGAGGAGGGGGGTGGGCCGCCCGCTCCGCGCAGATTGGCCGCACGCGTCAGGTGGTGGCGATGACTTAATTCCCCAGCGCAAGAAAATAATGTTAAAAACCGGTTATGTAATTTTTTGTGCTGCTTGTCGCCTTTTTTTTTTTTTTTTTTCCCCTGAATATGCATCGTATACTCTGCAGCAATGCGATGTTTCTCGTTCTTTCCGGAAAAAAAAAATGAATGTAATTTTTGAACAACTCCGGGCGGCACCGAGCCCTTCATACAGTATACCCGAGCTCAAAGCTGTAGCAGAACTCGGGACTTTTTTTATTTGCTTCAGGTATCGCGCATACCGCGCTAACGAGGTGACTTGCGGCTCCCACCCATCTCCTGCCACCGCCTCAGGAATCACTCGCCCGAGCATAACTTTCCGCACCTCTGGACGGCGGGTTCCCAGAGCTCGTGGATGGGAGTCTGCAGCAGGACCCTCCCGTGTTGGGGGGAGCACGCGTGGGAGCGGGTGGGACAGGGGGCCCCGCGGAGCCGCTGCCGGCGGCCACCTTTCAATGAGTGCCCCGAGCGCAGACCCACGGCCCGGCCGCGCCCCCCGCCGCCCCCTGATTGGCCGGCCGTGGTTTGTTGCCCTGTTGCTAAGGCGATGCCCGCCGCTGATTGGCGGGGGTGAGGGAGCAGGTTTCGCTGCCTGCCCCCGGCGGGCAGGGGCCTCTCCCCGAGGCGCTGGCTCGGTGCAAAGCACCTCAGAGAGAGAGGGCAGGGGGATGCGCTGCCCTCAGTCTCGTCCTTGCCGCCTCCCGTCGCCGGTCCCATCACCTGAGGGGTCTAGGCCCGGCGCGGGTGGCGGAAGGGTCCGCCCTCGGTGCGGAGCCGGCGGGCGCAGCGCACGCAGCGTGTGAGGGAGAGCGGCGGAGCTGGCGGCGCTCCGCGCGCGCCGGTTCAGGCCGGTCGGCTCCTGCTCCAGCCCGCGCTGATTGACAGCTCAGCACTTGTTTACCGCGGCGCGGCGGGACTGCTGAGCTGGCAGGAAGGGGGGGCCGGGCCCAGAGCGGCGCAGCCATCGCCGACAGCGGCGCTCCCCTCCTCGGAACAGAATTAAACTAAAAATAAATAAATCAAATAGAAGAAATAGTTATTGAAAAAAAACCCTAACGCAAAGCGACAGTGTAGAAGCCCACCCTCACTCCGACGCATTGTCTCGCTTTTTCATCACATTTTCCTGACCCACGGAAAATGTTGCGTCCTGAAGGTGTATTTATTTCCGCATCTTGCTGCTAGGAGGGTGTTTGGTTTTTTTTTTGTTTTTTTTTTTTCTTTTTTTGCTTGTTTTGTTAATTTGTTTTTAAAATTTCGGTATTTACACTGTAGGAAGTAGAGCATCAGCTCTTCTATAGGACAATAGAAACTTAGAACCCTTCTGCATGCCTCCATTAATGCTTCAGCGAGTCACGCATAAGCTGTTCCCTTTCACTTTATCTCTCTATAACCCCTTTTATAATTCCAGACGTTTTTGACTGCGAGGTGACCAGCAATTTTTCACTCGACTTTTATTTTAATCAAGTCAGCGTTTTTCTGGTTTGATGTCAGAATGAACTACAATTTTCTTGTGGCATTTGAAGCTGTACAAATAATCGTGACCATAAACAAGGATTAGCATTCCTGGCATAAAACCAGAAAGTATCTATGCTCTGTCTGAGCAAGATCAAGTTAATCTATTAAAGAAATGAAAGGTTTAGCTCTAGATAGCATTAGTTGGGCAACTTGCCATTTCCTATGCCCCTGAATCTGTCGGGTACTTTCTGGGTGTTGCTCGTATGCTCTTGCTCCTTTCTCGCACGGTTTTTTTTTTTTTGTGTGTGTGATTAATGTGGGGACACTGTTGCCAGGCAGGAGATATAAAGAACCTGAATTTCTAAATTTAATCTTAAGTAGCGGACTTGGTACTGTTAATACTGGTGAAAGCCAGCTCTGGTTCATTCTGACTAGCAACTGCAGTGGAAAAGCAGCATGATTTCCTCTACGGACCTTGAATGGAGGCCTTGAAATGGCAGCAGTTGAAACTGTGTCACTATTCAGAGTCAAGATTATATTAAAACATTAACCTCTAAGGTTCTCTCTAAGGCCTGCAGTCTTGCCTACCTTTCTGTCAGTCAGAGTTGGCCCTGAATTCCAGCAGTTAATAAGTAATGGACTGGGAGACCCTTGTTCCCGGGACATCACATTGTTCAGGTCTTGTAATGTGTGAGGAAACTGCTTTTTTCTGGAAGAAAAGCCTACACCAGGTATACCGTGTGCAGCAGGATTAGCATGTTGGTTTTTTCTCTTTTAGATGATGACAATTCAGAGGAAGGCCTTCACACCATCCATTCAGGAAGGCATGAATATGCATTCAGCTTCCATCTTCCACAGACGTAAGTACCCCCTCAGAGTCCTCCTCCACACAGGGCTCTGCTGCCCACCCACCTGACCAAAACTCCTGCTGTGGGTGGAGGGGAAACCTTTTCAATGGTAGTAAGAATTGTGCTTGTAACATGCAGTAGAGAACATAATCTCATTAAACTGAAGAGGTTGCTTTTACACTGATATACCCATCCTTTTTTAAAAAAAAATTTCCATAAAAAAGGAGCTCACTGCTGCCCAGTTGCTCTCTTTCTTTTTACCAAGTGTTACTGATGGACTAGATATTCCAGTCTATTTCCCCTTCCCAAGAGGAGGGAGAGGAACTTGAACTGTTACTGAAGTCCTGCAGAGTGGCTGAAATACCTTCTAACTCAACCATTTACTGGAGTTATGCAGACCAGCAGAACTAGAGATAAGATCACAGTGGAATTGAGCCTTGTTTGGTCTCAAGTCTGGAACACTGGCTAGTTTACTTAGATTTCAACAAAAGAGGAGGTTGTTCTTAATCAGATGTAAGTACCCAGGGTGGCTATTTATGCAGTAAGCCTGGGTAGAAACAAACTTAAGAATGAGTGGTTAGAGTAAGAAGAATTTTCCTACCAAATCCCATTTGGTTTAGAAAACAAAGGCAAAGCAAGAGTAAGAGCAGAAGTTTGTCCTGGTAAGATAAAAATTGCTGCCCCACTCCTGTCTGAAATATGTAAGGTAGGCACTGTGGATGTAAGATTGGACATAATAAGAGCTGGAAATATGGAAATGAGATAAAAATACAAGTTCCAGTAAAATCAGATACGCAGGAAAAGGGGGAGTATGAGTATGGATAAAAAATGAGTCTTTTGCTGTAAAAGGCAAGTTTAATTAAATTAAATTAAAAACTTTAAAGTTGCTGAAAAATTGGCAGTTTTATGTGAATAAGCTCACTGCCTAATATTAAGGTTGTTTATTAGAGGTGCTTGTTTTAGCAAAATGTGCAGGTGGCAAACACTTCTACATTTTCAAAGTGAATGCCACAGGACTTCTACATAGTTTCAGTAAGATTTTCTGGAAACACCTGTAAACATGGAGATTTTTAAAGACAATTTAGCATTTTGTAAAAATCTCAACAGTAAGGCCAGTAGTACTGATTTTCTCTTGAATTTAAAGGGGCATTAAAAAAAAAAAAAAAAAAAAACAACAAAAAATCCCATACCCAAAACATTAAAAACATGAACATGCAAAGCTTAGCTTGAAGTGAAACAGCCAGATAGCAGGCATTGGTCAAATCATTGGTTCTTTCTAAGTGCCATGAGAGAATAGCTGTTAAGCCAGTTTTTAATAATACTGGAAAAACAAAGACTGATATTAAAAGCCTGAACTTTGACACTGCCTACTTACTTGCTATTTTGTGTTATAGAAATATAAAATATTTCTAAAACTGACTTGAACTTCAGAGCAACAGTGGAAAGATGTGCATCATCCTTACTGATTTTTCCCTTACAAAATATGGGACAGAATGAAAAACTGAAGTTCTAATTGCATTATTAGGGGAAAAAACTAAACATTTCAAATGTGCAAATAGTGAAGTCAAACCTGTAACTGAAAGAATAATTCTAGTTAAGCACTAGCATGGCTAGTATTACTCTCTGTGGAAAATATGAAAATGTTACAAATACTTTATTTTAATGTATATATAAGTATGTATTCAGAACATAGTGAAATACAAAAAATTTCTAAATCATTTATTAAAAAATACAAAAATAAAGGGAATAAGCTACAAAAACTACTGTTAATTTGAAATAATTGTACTTTAAAGATACTTTATGGTACTACAGTAAAAAAGGCAGTGTTCACAGATCTGGAAATACTACCTGCATCATCCTTCTTCCAGCTTCTAAATAGGCTTCCTTCTTTTGACAAATTTCAGAGTAGTCTTCATGATTTTATATGTGTGTGTGTATATAAATACATATATGGCTATATGTGTGCATTCTTAAGTATTATAAATGTTTTAAGCTGTCTCATCAGGGTAGAGAAAGATTAGAAGGTGCTCAAAATAGCCTCTCTTCAGAACTCCATGTTGTAATATTTACTCTGCTTAAGGTGAACCTAACTATGGAAGTGCTGAGTTGCAGCTAAAATTAACCTGATGTTGAGCTACTGACCAAGTAAATATACACAATGGCGACATCCAAAACTATAAGTGGTTGGTGCTAATGGTAATACTAAATTGGTAGTCAAAAGGGCATACTTTACCTCAGATGTGGAAGTGGCCTCTTAAGCTTAAAGAAAATCTGTGCTCTCCTGGCATTTTTCTAGTACAATTCTCTAATTGATTCCTAAAATCTATGAAAAACTACAGTAGGATAAATTGGAGATGATTTTTTCTCCCATCTTTAATTATTGAATTTTTCTGAGATACTCTGCATTAAGTACTACAGTGCATTAAAAATGCAGTTCTATATACTACTAATCACTGACTTGATCAATTGTATCATTATTAGACAGAAAGACTTTACTCAGTTTTGACCTTTGTGTCCTGCACAGACCACTTGCTACCTCATTCGAAGGCAGACATGGCAGTGTGCGCTATTGGGTGAAAGCCGAATTGCATAGGCCTTGGTTTCTACCAGTAAAATTAAAGAAGGAATTTACAGTCTTTGAACATATAGATATCAACACTCCTTCATTACTGGTAAGAATTGACAGAATTATTCATTTTTTATTTCTGGCATAAAAAAATAATGAAGTTTAATAACTGAAACAATATTCATATCTAATTTTACCTAATACATTACCTGATACTTACTTGATACTTAGTTACAGGCAATCTTTTAAGTATTACATTAGTTCTGCAACTCTGTAAGTTCTTCCATTTTGAAAGCTGTGTTTTCCTGTACTTGGAGTTGCTTTACTTTTAAGATATGTAAAATGTTTTTGTCAGATTAAATTAATACTAAATTGTTAAGTGTGAGTAAAAAGGAAAATTTTGAGAACTGTTCTTCTTTGATTCTGAAGTAAAAACAGTGACACTTAAAAGAATTAGTGTGACAGACTGCAAACTTAAAAATGCAAAGTAAATAATGTACTGGTGTGCATAATTGATCATTTTCATATGGATCGTTTTCTACCAATGGGGAGAAATTATCACAATGCTCTATAATCTTTTTCTGAAGTATCATTTCATTAAAACAATTTCAATGTCACAATTCCTTTCAATGAGGATTTGAGTTCAATCAGACCTAAAATTCCATTCTCCACCACCCTTCTTCAAATTCACCCCCCATGGAGAGGGGAAAAAATTCTCAAAATCCATTGAAATAGGTTTCTTGTGTGTATGGGTGAAAAATCAGATTTGCATGAAGATGTTGGTCTCGCACAAATTCCATTAAAATCAAAAGACTCTCATTTGACTTTATTGGGCTTTGGATCAAGTCCTAAATCCTGGTGTCATGTAAAATACCAAAGTCTGTTTAATACAGATGAAATGGGATCATTTTGAAACAGGAGATAGCAGGAGTCAAGGTTACTGTACTGTACCTTAGTTACTGTTTCTGAAATACTATACTGCATAGAGATAGACATTTTAGTTTACTGGTAAATTAAAAGCTCTTCAGCAATATGGTGGGATATGTAGACTTAAAAGCCTTTCTTAAGCTGTGCTAAATTTATTTATGTATAAAAACTTGTTTTAAGTGTAACTGCAGTATGAAGTGTAGCAAAAAAGCAGTGTTGATGAGTATGGAATTAGACTAAAGCTTATAGTTTGCATGGTGCAGTTTGCTTGAGGTTTTCCCCTCTAAATAAAACTAGATATGCTTATCAAAATGCATAGAATGTATATAATAAATATTTTCTGTGTTGATTAGACAGATTAAAAGATTCGTGGAGCACTCTATTAAATGGAAAATGTTCTTTTCTTGCAGTCACCCCAAGCAGGCACAAAAGAAAAAACTCTCTGTTGTTGGTTTTGTACCTCAGGCCCAATATCCTTAAGTGCCAAAATTGAAAGGAAGGGCTACACCCCAGGTACGTAACAGAAGTAATTATAGGAAATGTTTTTCCTTCCCTTTTAAAATGACAGTGTGTGCTTAGCTGCTGTTATATATAAAAGAAATACTTAAACTATTCTTGCCATTTTGGTTTTCTTTCATCTGTCTTGGTATTTTAAATGACTGATTTTGTTTGCTTGCTCTGTCTCCATATTGTTAAAGGACATTGCTTTTATTGGCCTGTGCATTTTTCTGTTAGGTTTACTTCATGGTGACCTTACTCCTGCTAGCATCAGTGGATATTGTTCAAAGTGTGGAGCATTGCTAGCAGCATCCACTGCCTTATAACAGTTCACAGTATGTGCCAGCTTGTTTCAGTTGCCTTTCAAATACATAGAAAAAATGAAATGTTGCTTTTTTCAGGTGAATCAATTCAGATCTTTGCTGAGATTGAGAACTGCTCTTCCCGTGTGGTGGTGCCAAAGGCAGCCATTTACCAAACACAGGCATTTTATGCCAAAGGGAAAATGAAGGAAGTCAAGCAGCTTGTTGCTAGCCTGCGTGGGGAATCCTTGTCATCTGGCAAAACAGAAACTTGGAATGGCAAACAGTTGAAAATTCCACCTGTTTCTCCTTCAATTCTTGACTGTAGTATAATCCGTGTGGAGTATTCACTGATGGTATGTTGGATTGTTTAATTGGAGCAAGAGTAGTTTCCATGATTCCTTGCAAATTGTTAACAAAGCATTGTGAACTGCTAACTAGTTACAAAACAAGTACATAGCCTAGCATTAGGTGTCCTAATAGGAATTCTGTGAGTAAATTCAGTTTAAATCTTGCATATTCTAAGGAAATGTGTTACAAGTGTGTGACATTTCCATGTGAGGACTTGTGTTAAGAGTATAGAACTGCCTTTGTCTTGGAGGGCTGTTTGTCTCCATAGGGACATTGACTTTAAAATGAAAGAAAATGAAATTTCAGCCACTTGTGAAAAATTACATGGCTGGAGATTTTAGTCTAATAATTTGGAAGTGCTTATACAAACCTATTTTTAATCTTTCATTTTTATGTTGTTCTTTAGGTATATGTGGATATTCCTGGCGCCATGGATTTATTCCTTAACTTACCACTGGTCATTGGCACCATTCCTCTACACCCCTTTGGTAGCAGAACATCAAGTGTAAGCAGCCAGTGTAGCATGAACATGAATTGGCTTGGTCTGACACTGCCTGAAAGACCAGAAGGTAACCTGACAAAGCAAGTCTGTTTTGATTTTTATGTGCTTTATTCATTGCTGTCATGCAAACAGACAAAAACTATGTTCTTCATAATAAGGTCCATAGAAGGTCCTTTGTGGATGCTTCCTTGCTACCTGCTTGCTCTGTGTAGAAGAATGGAGTTCCCCTCTTTGCCTTCTTCTCTCAGATGTGCAAGAAGTGGAATTCAGCTGCTTGGAAGCTGGTACAAGTGAAGGCACAGAGTGCCATTGTACCTGGGCAGAATTAATTCTGCCTCCAGTATCCCGGCTGTATCCTTGGTTGTAAGTCAGTGTAACCTGTCAGAATAGCAGTTAAGGTGATCTTTATTAGTAGCCAAAACATTGTGAAAGGATAATGTAATCCATTTCAGTGGGAATATCTTTTGTTGAAGGAGAAGCTCTGTAGCTTCTCTCTTTTTGCATATAAACATATGGAGTTTTAATGTACAGATCCCAGACTGATGATGGAATCCAGAGAAATGCAATGTTCTGTCATTCCTGCCTGGAACAGAAATTCAGTGTTCTGAGTATGCTTTAAATCTGAAGGTGATAATTAAGCCACAATGAGCAATGGTCAGTCTGCTGTTGGATTTGAGCATAGCTGTAAAACAAACCACAGCAGTCTACCCTCTTTTTCATGTTCAATAACTGTGTAAAAATCACGGAAGTAATTTATCTAAATGCTGGTGCATTTTACAGTATAAAAGTTTAATATTTATCATGTTACGTGTTTTGACGTGCGTAAGAACTTGTTGTTCGAACCGCGTGTGCCTTTTCCGTGCAGCCCCTCCCAGCTATGCAGAAGTGGTGACGGAGGAGCAGCGGCAGTCCAGCCTTGCACCCTTGGGTGTTTGCGATGACTTTGAGAGAGCGCTTCCAGGACCACTGTTTGCATACATCCAGGAGTTCCGTTTTCTGCCTCCACCCCTCTATTCAGAAGTAGGTACCTCAAAATATAATTATGAATGTGCTGTTGCTTTGAGTTCTGTCATGTGGAATAAATGTAAGAAACTGTTTCTACTTTAAGAAAACTAGGACAAATAAGCAAAAATATGAAATGTAACTTAGTTTTAGCAAAGTGCAGGTAAATTGCATAAAAAATTTTCCAGGTTTCTTCACTATTTTAATGTTTCATAGAGATTCTGAAATTGTTTTGCGCTCTCTCAGCAACTTATTAAAGTTATATTGCATTATATATGTAATACATGACATTAGTGAATACCAATGTTCTGAGTCTACAGATGCACAACAAACTGTTTTTCACCTCTACTCTCTAAAAGTACTCTGTATTTTTAGCTCTTTGTATGTATTACTTTCAGAATTTCCATGCAGACAGGATACAGAGGTGCTCTTTCTGGCTTAGGTTTCTCTAAATGCACAGTTCAAACATTTCTGTCTGCAAGTTAAGTTCTGTGAAAGTCACTCAATAACTGGGACACAAGTTCAGGCTTCAAAAGCCATGTTCATATTTTTCAAAGCAGTGGTATAGGACAAAATAAAATAGTGCCCTTTGGCTAAATCTTGCCTGGATCCACCCACTCGTGATTGTTTCTTTTCCTCTTGAAGCACTTAATCTGCTAGTGAGTGAGTGGCCTGTTTTTTGTGTCTTTTCTATATCATAAGCCTAGAATACAACTCAGGGGCTTTTCATTTTAGGTGCCCTAAATATTTAGAAGTAAGTTTTTCCTTTGTTCTAAATAATGTATTTTTAAAATAACTGACCAAACTATGTAATGTCCACTTAAACTATATTTCCTATTGAGTTTTGGAGACCTAAGTTAGAGACCATGTTCTTCACCTCCTTCCTTTTGTTGAAAAGAAGAGGAGGCAATGTGTGGTACACATGAACTTCTGAAACATTTTATGGGTTTTTTCAGGATTGATTACTTAAAAATTAAATAGAAGAACTTTTTACTAATAATTTTGTGCCTTTTTAAGTCAAATGTCTTCCAAAATCAATTTAGTATTTAAAGTTACTTGTTAAAGTGTTGAGTCCAGTTGTCTTCTTACTATGCAATAAATAATTTAGAATATTTGTGCTACTAGCCGATTTTTTACGATTTCTTATTCCATGTTTGTGCTTATTCTTAAGCTACCATCAACATGCAGTTTAAAGTGTTTCACTGTACTTAGTAATATTCAATTCAAAGTTTAATCTAATTTTTAGAGATGCTTCAGTTACCTGAGTAACTTTTGGATTGGGAATACCATTTATCTCTGACTGTCTTGGACTTTAAAATGTTGGTGTTTGGATTGATTTATTTTCTAGCAATCAGTTCTAAAAATACCTTAGGTTGTTGTGTTTTTTTCTCTTTTGTTTAGATTGATCCAAACCCAGATCAACCCACAGACGACAGACCATCTTGCCCTTCTCGTTGAAAGAATCCATAAGAAGCTGACTTGACTTGGGTTTGGAATTGTACCTGCCATGTTGAAGGTCAAGGCATCATAGTGGAGACACGCTTTCAGAGAAAGTGGGTTTGCTCTTGCCTGTGTGGTGAATAAATGAAAACAACCTGTGATCATGCTTTGAAGCCTACAGTAACGTTGTAGGACTGCTCCACATGCTTGAAGAACTGAGCTTTCCCCCCTCCCTCTTAAATACTGGCACATACTAGGAGCAGCCTTACTAACCTACAGTCATGTGTGTCCAAACACTCAAACCACATTAAGAGAGGTTTGGCTTCCTCTTACAATTTGGAAATTTGCACATGCTTATTGCTTACCTTGTGCGGTTCAGTGTCACTACAGCTTTTTCTCATTTACGCTGGACAGTTGTTACCCCTTTCTTATGTCTTGTGGCCCGCACAATAAGGAGCAAAAGAAAGCTTTGACAAAAAAGAAAGAAACAAAAAACCCAACAGTAAGAGACTTTGACAAATGCACTGACTTTTCTTTTTTTTTTAATTTAATGTAGCCTGGACTTTACCTACATATGCACATGCTCAGAATTGTCCTAGTAGGCTGATCATGTATCACCTCTTCAGCTTGGATCCTATTGTGGATTTATTTTACAAACATCAAATGCCTTCAAGCCAATCCTCCTTGCTGTATGTTTTGCAGCCTACTGTAGTAGATAAGCAACAGATATGGGGATAGGGAGGGAGGGTGAAGAGTTAAGAGAAAGAAACTAATAAACTTTGTCAAGATTGTATACTTTCTTGATTTCTTTTAAGAATTTGTTGCCTTTCTACTATTATCGCAAAGCAGCATTTTGTTACAGACTGCCTAAAAATCACTTAATCTCAGGTGAACTCATCACTTGCCAAACTGTTGGAATGCTATTTGTTTTTTTACATTGCACTGTTGAGTTAGTTCTTTTTTTTTTGTGTTTGTGTTTTGTTTTTTGTTCTTAACTTGAGAGGGAGATCTGGAATAAGGACATACACAAAAGTTACAAAATCCTCCTCATTCCCATTTCTCTTTCTGCATTTAAAAAAAAATGTTCAAGTTGTGAAGCTCTAAAAAAAAAGGCATAAATGAAAGCAGCACCAGCAGACACCAGCTGTTCCTCAAAAGAGTATTAGAAGGAAGTGGTCATACACTGTTTGGATTCACAGACAGATCAATATCTCAAGTAGTAGGGATAGGAAGTGAAAGTGAATTTATTTTTATATATAGCTACTTAATCACCAAAAATTCTATATGTGATGAGTCTAGAAGAAAGTATATTTCAAACTGTGGGCAAAGCTTCTTTTATGCTAAGAGCTCAGTTTGTGCACTTTGTATTACCTTCAGGGTTTATGATACTGTACAAGATTAGAAGTGTAATTAAAGTGAGAAAGATCAGTGTTACCAGCCATACTTAAATATGAGTTAGCTGGAAGTGCTTTGATAACTGCATCTTCTGTGGCACTCTGAAGAGCTTTAAAACAAACAGAACACTGAATTATACCATGCATTCATGCAGAATGCAAGAAACCGTATGGAAAGAGCACTTGTCCTTAAGTGTGCCACAGGAAAAAGAGGGCAATGGAGCCATTACCTGTGCTAACAAATGCCAGCGCTTACATGCTAGAGATGTACAATGAAAGTCAACTTTGCTCTTCAGAAGCCATGGAACACAGATCACTGACAAAGGGACACTCTTCTGGTCTTGACTATTTGAACAAATAAGATCTAATCCATCAAATACCTGTCTCCCTGTGCAATAAAAAAGCTCCGAAGAGAGTCAGAGAGGGGAGGCTGGTGTTTCTGCATGGCGCTCATTTTTAAAAACCTTTGCCTTGTTTTTAAGGCTTCATAAATGCGACAAATAGGCTTTTCCATAAGTGGCCTTTATGAGAACATGAAAGATCATTCATGTTTCAAAAATGACAACAGGGTGATAAAATACAAATGAGTCGCGTTTTAAGTGATTCAGTTAAAAGGCTTGGGCTTTGAGCAGGAATATTGGCAAGAAGGAAATTGGATGATGTTACTAGGCCAATTTTGTGGATGTCCCTTCCCTCTACCCTCTCCAACCAGACAATTTTTAAAGCTAATGGGATTGTTGGTATAAAAGGGCATTTGGTGGTTTTACTTTTTTTTTCCTTTTTTGTTCTTTTTACAGACTAGGGAACAATTGCTGATATACATAGCATTAAAGTACTTACTGCAATACAATGGAAAATTGCATATGAGGTGGGATTTACCAATATCATAGTAATTGACTTGGCATTTCAGCCTTTGTGATCAGAATGAAAAATTGTATAATGTTATCAAATAAAGACTTCCGGTTTAAATTACTCAGAGGCATTACTCTCCCACAAATATTGGTCAGTTCTCAGCATTATAAAACTTCAGGTTCACAGTTGAAACCCAGTATTTGATAGAGAATTCTGATCTGAATTAGGAAAAAGTAAGTAAAATCCAAACATTAGAGAAACAAAGTGCAATATTAAATGTTTGCTTTATAGATTATATTCTATGGCTGTTTGTACTTTCTTTTTGTTTGTTTTTAGTTTTGGTGCTGAATATGTCCTTGTAGACTCTTGTTTTAAGAAAACAATATGTGGAGAACAGTTTAATTTTTCCTATTGCTCTTCCTTGTGGAAAATAAACTTTTTTAAAAAAAAAGGTTTTAAATGTTGTATCTATGTGTAAAATGAAAAAAAAAAAAACACAAGTATCACATAATACAGGAACTTACTGAAGGAAAACATGTATTGCTTTCTCAAAAAACAGAAAAACTGTTTTTAGAGCTATACTGCTGAGTACCATTGGAGTCCAGTTTAGGGATCCTGTCTCTTTTATTTACATCACTGAGCTCATGGGGCCAGATCCCAGATGGGAAATGCCTTTTTAGGACTGTATCACATTACAGCTGCGGTGACCCTGTTTTGAGGTGTCTGGTCCTTTGCCTGAGGATGTGACACAAATTTGGGGGGAATAGGAGGAAAGAGGGGAGTCACTTCAAAGGTCTAGTTTGCAGATAGAACTTTGACATGAAGTTTGTTGACTTGGGATGTAGATGTCCTTTGCTGTTCCATTGCAAGCAAGCAGATGTGGAAATGTGTGCCCTGTGCAGCGTTGTTGAGTCTCTGCTGTGTGCCAGCAGGGTTTCAGTGCTGCAGCATGTCCTGTGTGCTGCGCAAAATGGATTTGTCATCGTCCTTCAGGATCAGCATGTCATTTGACCTGTGAGAAGATCAGGGGCTTGAGTGGCAGGCCTGCCCTGTGCACCTCTGTTGGTGGTTGGGGCACTGGGCCACAGTGTTCCCACAGGACTCTTACCTTCAGGGAGGCAGCTGCTGACACGGGTGACACAAACATTGATCCAACACCCTACGTAATACAAACCATAGGACCTCCTCTCTAAGCAGAGCATTTCAGCTTAGTCTTAAATTTGTTTTTGGTGAAGAATTCAGACAGACTTAAGAGTTAAGTCCCTTCTTATTAATAACCCCGTTAATAATGCTTGCCTAAGTTCAGGTTAAAACCAATAAGAAATGTGAGGGTTGTCATTTTGCTGATCTGCTTGGAGATGTGTTACTGTGTATAACCTCTGCTAGCAAAGAAGGACCACACAGCTTCTCCCTAACTGCCCCATCAGTGGGCTGGGGAGGAGAGAAGAGTCAAGTGACAAGATTCATAAGTGGAGATAAAAACAGTTTAATAAAGCAAAAGCCACAGACACAAAGCAAACCAAGGAATTCATTCCCTATTTGCAGTGGACAGGCTTGGGTTCAGCCATCTCCAGGAAAGCAGAATTCCATCATACCTTAATGGTGACTTGGGAAGGCAAACTATCACTCTGAATGTTCTCTCACTTCTCCCCCACTTCTATATGCTGAGCATGATACCATGTATCCCAGAATATCCCTGTGATCAACTGGGACAGCTGATCCCCTCCCAACTCCTTATCTACCCCCAGCATACTTGCTGATGAGCTGATTCAAGAAGCAGGAAAAGACCTATATACATTGTGAGCTCTGCCCAGCAGTAACTAGAGCATCTCTGTGTTGTCAGTGCTGCTTTCTGTGCAAATCTGAAACACATCCCTGTAATTGCTGCTGTGACAGAAATTAGCTATCCCAGTCAAAACCAGAACAAATTCCTTCATAGCTAAGTGACTATGTATGCATATATATATATATATATATATATATATATATATATATATATATATATATATATATTTCTTTTTTTCATACCTACACAAAGCTTCTAGTGCTACATGACAGAGTAAGAATTTAAATTAGCACCATTAAAGGGACACTGCTAGCAGTTCTGTGCAACATGTGCAACATCTTGAAATACTACATTTTCACTCCAGTACCTCTCCTAACAAACTTAGCTGTATTGTCAGTGTTATAAATTTGGAAATTATAAAAGTTTTGTTATTTGAGACCTTGAGAATTTTAAAATGCAGATGGCTATTTCTTTAAATAAATACTATAAATGTAAATATATAAATATGTACAAAATCCTGTTACACCAGGATGTAAAACTAACCTCTCTTCCACCTCAGCCATCCATTAAAGTGGACAGAACAGCAGCAAGTTACAACTGCTTAAGCACTTGAGCTTTGAGAGGCAATGCTGCAATATGGATCAAGATTTTCTGGGAATTAGTTTGTTAAAACATGTACCTAGTACTTTTTAACCCCTTGCTAGATTTAAGCCCTCCCTTGTTTTACAGAAATGGACCACTACCTTGCTGTGATCTTCATCCACCTTACCTATCCACAGCAGAGCTACAAAGCATGAAATCCAGCTACCGCAGTGATGAAGGGTCTCCAGAAGTAGCTTGTGAAGCTGGGCAGCAGCACAGCAATGCTTTTCCACAGGAAAACATATTTGCCTGGGCTGATGCTGCTGATCTGAACCAATTCCTGCAACTAGGTACATGGCTATGGGCAACTATTGCAGAGAGACAAATGCCCAGCAGAAATTTTTCATAGGCTAGTACTGCAGGAAGACATCTGTTCCTGGGGCCACAGAGGCCAGATGTCCCACATGTTGTGGATTTTGAGTGGAGTCCCCCTTCAGGGATCTACAGACGCATTAAGAGTTACCACCATTTGCACTGTATGACCATTTCTGTGGATTTTAGCTCCTGGATTTTTATGTTATTAGTGAAAGTCACTTGCAAAGGCACATTGTCAAGCACATTCCACCTTGACCTCCAGATCATATCCTGGATATAGCAGAAAAGTAACCTATAAGTTCTCCCAGCAGTCATTCACTCATGGAACTCCACCTGGATACAGCATGCTATTTCTAGAGCTGGATCTCCCTACCTAGTGGATGTTATGACAGAGCAGTAGCTTCTGAGTAGAGTCCAAGTGCTGCCCTGAAATCCAAGTTGAACAGTGCACCTTTCACCTAGTACAGCTCCTAATGGGGGATTCAGAGTTCAGAAGGACACTGCCTGTTGAGTTTTCTTCAGGCACTTTGCCTGAAATGTTTGTCATACTTGGATGAACATAAAAATTGAATTATTTAGATGTATTTTAAGGGGGAGAGGAATGTACAATTAAAATATTAAAAAGCACATCCAGATAGTTAGCCTGGCTCCGTGTGATAATTCTCCTGTGTTTTACACAGGAATAACTCATCTCTCTCTCTAAGGCAGTGCATTCCATCTACCATGCAGCTCCCTGCATGATCTCCTGCTGGGGCTCTGAGGGGAATAACCAAGCACCCATGCATTCCTCTTAATCCCATGTCACTACCAAGAGTCTGTTGCCTTCCATCACCAGTCTTTTCAGGCTGAGCCATGCCTTTGACTCACCAACTCGCCACCAAATGCTTTGTAATGGTGAGGCCAAGACCTGTTACCTGTTTATTGGTTCAGTTAATGTTATTCCTGAAATGAACTGACGAATGTGATGCAATCAATCTTTCTCAAAGGAGAAGTGATACTTTTGTTTTCAGCTAAATAGTAGGTTGGAGCATAGGAGGAGGGGAAAAATTATTTTAAAACCTGGTTATTATTTATCTGGAAATTAATGCAATTTCCCAGAGCTATAAGAGACCTTGCTGTGATTGGCCTGCCTTGAATTAAAATTAAACTCCCCACTGCAGATGGTCAGTATTCAAGGCAAAGCTGTCATCGTTGCCCATCAGCTAAGAAACATAATTTAAGAATACCTTCTGTAAAAGGTGTCAAGTAATCATCAGGTAATGACTTTTAATTAATAAATTGCTTTTTTATTATTTACACTCTTGCTTGGCGTGTCTACCCTAAGTCATTTGAAGTCTGTTGAAACTGGTCCATTTCTTCTGTAAGTAGCCCATTTTTCCTAGTTAAGAATGCCAAGAAAACAGATCATGATAACAACTGCAGCTCTAATTTAAAAAATATATTTCAGCATTAAATATGCAATATAAACAAAGAGAAGCCTGCAGCAATGTTTTACAGCTATATAATTATCTCCTATAAATTAAACTAAATGGTCCCCTTCCCTATCATTTAGCAGGATAAGATAGGAATGCAAGTTTTACTGTTGGCCATTATTTTTTAGTCCATCAACGCTGTTTATGGTGACAGAGTTGCACAGCTCTAAAGTAACAAAGCTTCAGTTGTACCATGTAAAACTGACCTCCCAAACAAAACAAAGGAAGAAAACAATACTTGGCCTGTGCAGAAGAAGAACAATGTAAATTAATTAAAATGTAAAGCCACAAAACTTCTACTTTTTTCCTGGTTTTCCCTCTTTTCCCCCTAATAGTTCAAAGTAATTCAAAGAAAGTAATAATCTTCTCTTAATATTAATAATTTGTCTTAATTTATGTCTTCCTCTTCCTATATTTTATTTACACTTTTTAATGCTTCAAAATATCCCACTTCTTTTCTGCGCATATAACTTATGCTACCATAAAGCCTCATATAAGCCTGTATTTCCTCAAAGGAAACCCATTTCATCCAACTTTTTGACCCAAAATACCTTCTCAGAGTAAGCTTGTAAATACCCTATAGTCTTTCTCCCCCAATAATATTTAATGGAACAAAAACCTAGAAGTACTAACTAGATAGACTTTTGAATTACTCATGTAAAACTGACTTTTTATTCACAGTATGAACAACTAAAGAAGCATGAAATATGGGAAATATTTAAGGTGTTTCAGCATTACTATTGTGAATTATCTCACAAATAAAAACAAAAAAAACCAAAGTACTACAAACCACAAAAAAATTAATCTTTAAAAAGGTTTAT
Source organism: Ammospiza nelsoni (assembly GCF_027579445.1). NCBI lineage: Eukaryota > Metazoa > Chordata > Aves > Passeriformes > Passerellidae > Ammospiza > Ammospiza nelsoni. The sequence goes on along the minus strand of NC_080669.1, from coordinate 68,657,661 downwards.
AAGCAGCATTTTCAAGTAGCTAACATAGGAAAACACTGTTCTGATGAAAGTGATACTACCCTAGACTTGTTCTTATATTTTTTTGCTTCCCATATGCAATTAGAAAGTAATTTTAAATTACATTAATTTATTTGGCATATATTTAGTACTCTTCTATGACTGTATGACTGAATATAACTAGATTTCTGGTGCAGCCAGGACAAACAAGAAATATTACACTTGACAGCATGGTTAGGGTTGAAACAAGGTACAAGCAGCATGTTTGATTTGCTACAGTTGAAGGCAAGCTCTGCTGTGCCAAACCTTATTCTCTTGGCAACTAGTTGATAAATACAAAATACTCCAACAAATTATTCTTTTACCCTTTACTCAAAGTGAGCAGATCTGAAAGGGACAAAAAGTTGCTATTATTACAATTAAAGAGCAGCGCAGAGGGAAGGAAGAAACCCAAATTTTGCAACTGGCAACTGGCCCCTTATCCAGTATCCAAGCAGCCACCAAGAGAGAAGCCAGACATCTCACTTCTGAAGAACACACAGATATTTTTAGCTCAGTAGTGCAATCTGAAATTTTAAAGTGCATTGCAACAGGCAAGTCCCTTGCTGAATGCAGTGAGAGCCCTTCAGGAGCCTCTGACAGAGCAAATTCCCAGTCAACATGCACCCATCTCCATCACCTGCGTTGTGGGATCTCAGCACCTCAGGACTGATGTGCAGAGTGACCGAGACCACCCTTGGGGGGCTCGGGAGCCCTGGAATGTTGCCAGAAGTGTCTGGTGGCTGGGCTTTGATCCTACACAGGAGACGACACCTGTATGAGGATGGGAGGATTTCACTGGGTAAATGGTGAAGGGATAAGTTAATTAGAGTGTAAGACACAGGGTTTAGGATTTCTGTACAGGGGGGTCTAAAGAAGTAAGATGGAGGAATTGGGGCGTGTCCTGTTCTTCTTCTTCTTCTTCTTCTTCTTGGCCTCCATCTTCTGTGGTGACGTTGGCACTTTGGGATTGGTTATTACTAAAAGTGCACTGGTTAATAAGGGTAAAAGGCATTGGGGAAAATTGATAAATATTGTATACGTAATTTTGAGTATAAAGATAAGTGACCGCCCCGGGGGCTCGTAGTGTGCTCATGGCTGGCTGCTGTGCAGACCTCTGTTGGGCTGAGAGAAAATCTTTTAGATAAACAATTAATAAACACCGAGACCGAGAAAAGATCTGAAGCCTCTTCTCGTCCTTTGAAGCGCGGGCTGTCCAAGGCCACCCTGGGCCTTTCCAGGTCACCTAAACAGCCGAGAAACCAGCACTGCGTGAGTCCACAGGGATGACATGCACTGCCCCAAACACAGGCAGACCTGGACAGAAGGGACTGTGGGTAAGGAACAGCTTTGATTTATGTGATCCAGAGATCTGTTGACTGATTAGACAACACAGAAATCTGTCCAGTTCAGACAAGGACAGTTTAGACTTGGAGGCACTGTTTTGTTTTCCAGCTTTATAAGAAGGTGTTTTTTTCTGCAGCCCATAGATCTTTCTAAACATGGTGACAGTTTTGAAAAGGGGTTTCAAAATGCTGTTACTGGATTTTTCTATGGTGCTCTGGATTGTACCCAGGAACTGAACTAAACGCTTTTTTCCCTCTGGGGAAAAAAGATGGTTGCCCTCTGGCAAGGCAAGCTGTTGACAGGAGGAGCAAGAACTCTTGTGACATTTAAAAAGTTTCACATTCATAAATTGCAACCCAGACCCCCAAGAAGCCTTAAGGCTAGAGTTATTACAAGACAAAGAGTGGAAAAAACCTAAGAGCAGTGGAGCATGCTAAAAACTAAAAGTTACTGGGATTTTCTGTGGAAGCAATGTATGCCATGGACATAGCTAGCACGATATAGCAAGAAAACTTGTTGTGGTGCCTCTACTTAATTTCCTCAGAGGCAATGGGTGCCATCTGTTTGCTTAAGTTTATGTCACTCAGCAACGTTTGAATGTTGTGGGTGAGCACAGAACCCTCCACACTGAGCAATGCAAACATGGGCAGCCACCCCAACAGGGGTGCTGTGGGAACACTGAGTCTCGTCAGCAGGATCCAGGCACCATCCTCTCCGAGCAGGGATAGCGAAAGTGCAGCCTCATCCTCTGCTAGGGCTGTCTGACTCTCAGGAGCAGCTGCAGGGAAAATCAGTCCCTTGGCTCCGAGTCTAAAAGTTTCTTGGCTCCTGTCTCTAAAAGGTGCTGCTGACAACAGGCTGTCCAGGGCGGGGAAAAGGGACCGTGTCACCATGTTCCCAGTGAGGGTCAGATCTGTCCACATGTGTTTTATATTCTTGGCTTCTCCTTCAGAATTCACAGCTGACTCTAGTTATTTCTGGGAGTTGTTTCTCTCCAAAAGGAAAAAGCAAGGGTGGGGGAAGAAGATAGTTGCAATTATTTAAATAAATAGCATATAAGTAATTGGTCTTATTAAAGAAATAGAAATAGTGGGCTCAGCCTTTTCACATCTTGTGTACTTATATGGATTATGACAAGCTCAGTTCTGTACAAATAATTTCATGAATGTACAATTTGCTTCTACATGATAGTACATATACCTAACTTGTTTTCTTTCTTTCTTTTTCTTTTTTTTTTTTTTTGAGGGGATTATATTACATAAACACAGTATAGAGAAAAGGCAAAAATAGTCATCAAAAGTAGGATTTGTGGCTCACTGACAATGTTTACTGAGTTAAAAGGATGAAATTTCTTCCATTCTGTTGATTTCCTTGTAGTTCATAGATTTTAACTACTTTTGTCTCTCACTGAGCTCATCTAGGTCTGATTCATGACTGCTGCATCACTAAACCTGCAGAAAAAGAAATTTTCAGCCTTCCCAGTCACCTTCCTTTTACTTGAAAAAGCTAATAGAGGAATATTTGTTTTAATCCACACAAGGTCAACACAAACAAAGACAAGCAGAAAAAAACAATTCTGAGGGAATGACTGGACACAGATTTGTGAAGAACATGATGTGTCCCCCTGCACCAACATCTAAACAGTCACTAGCAATTCACCTAGATATTTTGTATGCTAGATGTCTGTCAAATAAATCAAAGATCCAGATGTAGAATCTGGTAATGATGACATTCTGCTTGTGTCTTCCAACTGGTCAGCTCATGATTAGGATACAGAGAAGTATAAATATAATAGTTTTTAATCAGGTATGTTTTTTCAGGCACTGTTTTATTTATCAGAAAATTGACATATATTTTCCTCAGTTCATCAAAACAATATTTCAAAAACTTATTTTCTTTTCATTCTTTTTAGAAGAGGGGAAACTTCTCTCTTAAATCATGAAGAATCGTCATTCAATTGTGGCATCAGGCTTCCCAATATCACTTCCATAGAACAATGAGGAGGAAATTGCTAAAAGTTTTACATGAATGCAGGTTATGAAATTTAAGCTCTTATTTCTGAAGTGAACGGAACAAAGCATTCTATATGGTAGGTACACTGTAAAACTTAAGAGACACAGCTTATTGCAGACAATTTACTAAAGATAAATTATATTGGTGCATTCTTGTGTTATGCTTCATAATTTCCTTATCCCAAGCCTTAAAGTCCTGCAACTAAAACTGCAGAATGCGCCACTGGGCTTGCACTCTCACAGATCCAGCTTGGTACAACTAGTGCACTCACAACTGCTCTGCATGTCTAATAGATGGCAGGCTGACAGCACACTGATTATGTCATTGAGCTCACAGATTAATTTTGCAGAGACTTGGACAGGTTCAGAGGAGCTTCTCTGATTCATTGGTAACATATTAGGTAACATTAGGCAATTTTTTTTTTTTTTTTTTACAGCAAAACATACTTTGCAATTACAGAAAAATATACTATATGTAGTTTTTTCCTGTAAGACCCTGTGTGTTCCAGAGAGCTGAAAGTCTTACCAGATAGCCTATGCTCAGTTTTCTGACACCCACATTGTCTCCTAATAGACACTGCTCTAATTTCCATTGCTCTCTAAAGCAACTGATGCTCTCACCAATGAGCTATGTCCTGTCACTCTGGAAGGGCACCAGTGATGTCCACCACCCCCAGCTTAGCACTTGGATAGAGAAAAGTAGGTCATGTAATGCAGCTAAGGCATAGGCAACACTGAGGATTGCTGCTTTGAAGATGTGCTTTTCCTGCAAGCCTCAGACGCTGCTATGCACAGAAACACTCCTATGTTTACTTAAGAGGCGGCTGCTGAAGCAAGGAAGGCGAGTCTCCAGTATGCCCTGTGTTCAGGTAACCTGTTTCTCACGGTGCTGAAATTTTCTATTCAGTTACCTAAAACAGTGGTCATAGAACACCTAAATCTTACAATGTGCAAGGACATTGTTATGTTTCTAACACAATTCTTTGGTGCCTTTTTCTTTGGAGCCATGAGTGGAGTGTGTACTGCCCATGTATGAAAGAGAGAGACAGATGTTCCAAAGCTCCATCCTAATACCTCTTAATGCCTGCATGAGGAAAGTCTAGCTTACAACAAATATGACTTCACCTTTTTAACCTAACAAAAACTATAGTTATAGTCTTCCATTTAGAAGGGACACATTGGTGCCCATATTTTCCTTTGAGTCCTTCTTGTATTTTTCTCTTTGCTTCCTTCCTTCTTCTCTCTTCTTAGAAAGGAAATCTAATTAGTTCTTCTAAGCAATATTTATGGTATTCATTGGAAACCCACTTATCAATGAAAAATATGCCTAAGAACGTCTCTCTTACTGAAAGTATTCCGTGTGCATTGGACACAAACAGAAACAAGCTAGAACTCAAAATCTATAATTTGCTCTCTGAGTTTGCTCCAGGTGACCAGTGTCTTTGAAGAGCACATTTACAGCCAGATGCAGTTTAAATGTCATTATCCAATCTAACTACTGCTGCCATAAGCTATATCAAACAGCTACCAAAAGTTTCACTTTGATCATTTCTACTAAGTATACATTTTTGCTTGTGAATCCAGAGTAATTCTTTTGCCATGACAGCTGTAGCATGCAGGAGAGTTAGTATTTGAAAACCATCTTAGTGATCTCATTTTTCTCTTTGTTTTGAAGAACACTTTCTCCCCTTTATCTTCTCTACTTTTTTCACTATGATCTCAGTAGTCTTGCGGCTTCCAAAGATGTCCAAGCTTTAAATAGCAATATATTCAACATATTTGCCATCCCCCACATCTTATACCATGACCATAAATTGTTAAGTAAAGCCTCAGATAGTTCTGGATTTGAATGAAGTTATATGTGAATGAAACACATATAGGAGCACTTGGGAAGGGATTCTTTGCTAGCAAGATCTACCCAAATTATCTCCTTCAATATGGTTTTTCAAGTCCTAGTGCTTTCTTTTAAATAATGGAAGACCAGGTAATTGATATATTCAGGAACACATTCCAGCTATTCTAGCCTAAAGCACTTTGTCAAGTAACTGGACAGGAAAGAAATTAAGATTTCATTTTAAGATTACAAAGCAAAATGTTTTTCAAGGAAATTAAAAAAGACATCAGCAATTTATTTTCCATATTTAAAATGCTTTGCTTCTTATTCCATTTATGAATATTATAAACAACCCTCTGAAATCTTAAAACTAAAACTTATTTCTTTACAAAATAATTTTTTCTACACTTTATTTTATGTATATTTTTATCTGTATTTAATCTATTTGAAATAGACTTTTAATATTATTTTATTTTGTATTTTTAAAATGTCTATTGAAGTTAACATGGTAGAACACAGGTTTTAGAAGTCATATTTAAAGGCTGCATGTTGAATTTCCTAGTTTCCTGGGTTTATATATGTACTCGTCACTTGGACAAACACTGAAAACAGAATAAATGGATTGATCTATTATTGCAGAGGTACTTATACCTAACAACTGTTTCAACTACTTTGGTATGTGTAAAGGAAATTTGGGGGGTAAACTTGAGAGATTCACATTTTCCTTTATTTCATTATTTGCTTTCCAATGGTATGGCCAGTATTGGTAAATTTTGGTTAATAAATTGCAAAACAAATCTGCACATATATTTTCTCACTTCTTTTTCCTTTACAAAGCATATGTTTGAAAAGTTTCTAAAGGCTGCAGTATTAGTTTAATAATTTTGATTAGCTTAATTTAGAAATAAGGAAATGTATTAGAAAACAAAAAGATGCATTAAAAATAATAGACCTTGTAAATGGCACAAGCCTATTTTTGTTTTATGAAGTATTCTGTTTGGGAAAACACTTGGACTGTAGGAGCAGGAACACAGCTGGTGTGTGCTTACCAGAACATACAACTACTGCTGGAGTGAAACTATTATATTTATTGTTAAAGACTGGGACAATGCCAGGACATCTCTGGATCTAAATCCTGCAAAACTTGCTCTGGCAGGAGCTCCCCTGCAGCCAGGACCCAGCTCTCCGGCTATTCTCAGGAGTTTTTTTCCTAGCCTGGTGTAAACAGGAAATCAGAGTGGAGAAGCCATGCACGAAGCACGAAAGCTCCTGCTAAGGGTGTTGTGTAATGGGCTTGAGCAGAGGGCTTACTGAACAGGAGCGGAGTCATGTTTCTGTAACCAATGCTGGGTTTCCCTTCCCCAGCCCCCTCCCCCACAACATTATTATCATTATCATTATCAATCATTAATTATCATTATCGTTATCATTATCATTACTACTACTTTTTTTTCCCTGATTCTTTTAATGTCAGCCCTGACATATCCCGTCACTGCCTGGGTGATTGAGAGCAGCTCTTTATAGCAAACATTGTGATATCACACAAGACTGAACTTCCCACAGCTTCTCAGAAACACCAGTACAGAGAAACCACATTTTAAAAACTTGACAATGTCATTGCCATTAAGCAGGAGTCCCCCTTTCTTGGATTTTTTAAGGAGAAGCAGCAGGACAGACTAAATGTGACTGCAACAGGGCACTGTAGAAGCAAACAGGGCAAATAATTCATTATCATACCCTCTTGAGCCTTCAGAGATGATAAGACTGGTCTTATTCTTACTTTGGAGTTGGTGAGGAGGTGATGCACCACAAACTCATTCTGCTGCCTGGAAGAGAAATCAGAAATAGTTACTTGCTGTAAGTCTTAGCAGTGTGCCAGGCAAATAGGTCAGTGCTCCAGACATGATTGGGTTGCTGATGGGAGCAGGGAGGCACGAGTGCCAGGCTGGACTTTGCAGCTTAAACAAACACAGCAGAAGAGACAACTTCTCATCTGGAAGACAGGTGTCTGGGTTTTCTGTCTTAGGTATAATCACATAAAACAGATACACCTTATGCAATCCATACTTCACTAAAAAAAGTTAAAAGTTCATCAAAGCAAAAAACAGGAAAAAAACCCTAAAATTAAATAAAAAAATCCAAAACCGACCAGACAAAAGAACCCAAACCTGAAAAACAAAATATATAAAGTTCTAACTTAAATCACTATCTTTATATCAGAGCACAGAACAGTATTATGAGATTTGATTTTTATTTCATTCATATTTGAACACTAAAAACGTCTTTCCTCAAGTCAATTGATGAAAAGAAGATCTCCATTGAAAGAAAAATCAGTAAATGGCTAATACATTGTTGAGGAATATTTGAAAACATAACTGGAATGAACTCTGATGTCACAAGCCTGATATTCACACTAATAGACACATGCATACACTTCACCTTCAAACTTATTCCTTTTGAGAAAATCCTCTTCTAGTAGTTCACCTGGGGACAATGCCACTATAGCTGCCCAGAGCTGGATCATCCACCAGCTGTCTCTTTCTGATGAGGCCCAATTTACTCCTAAGTCACCCTACCTGTGAAAAACTCAAATATCAGTAGGACTTTGTCCTGCCTAGCACTCCTACCAATTTTTATCTGACAGAGTCAGACAGTTTTTATCTGACAGCTCCCCTTGCCTTCCAATGCTGCTCTAACCCCGCTTGGGGGGAAAAACCAACAAAGCACATAACTCAATGTTTAACGAAGAAAGGTGTAAAGGAGACTAAAGGGATACAGAGGACCAATAGAATGCACCAGACAAGTTTTCAACTCTGTGATGGTGGAGGCAGCTGTGTTTGCCCTGCCCCAGGGTCTCCTACTGGGAGTTTATTCCTCTTTCTCTGCCAAGTGGTGCCCAAGGGTGTGATTTCATCATGTGCTTTCTAGTACTTCCAGAAGAGCTCCAGTCCCTGGAGTGAGGCAATGTGACTCCCACAGTAGTTTTAGAGTTTTGTCTGCAGTAGCTTTCTAACCACCTTGTTTTGTGAGAAAAGCTTGAAGCCTAGAAGCAAAAAACGCAAGTTCCAAAGGAAGGACAAAAAAACATCATCAGCTACACCCTGAACTGTGTTTGGAATCCTACCAAAATTGTGCTTAGCTCATTGCTTTCCAAGAAACTCATGTCCTATGCAGTGTCAGCAAGTACATTCTGATCTTTCTTTTTGACCTACATGTTCCTGGCTCTGCCCTGTCCCAGTCCAGCAAGACTGTGTTCTTGTACCAATTCAGGAGATGCAGCTGGGACAAAAAAAATCAGTGATTTACTCCATCATGAATTCATCATTAAGACTGTGCAACTTGCCTAGAATATTAAATTAATGCTATTAGTTGTCATTCATTTTCTCAGATGATGGGCAAAAAATAGTGTAACATATGCTGGTCTTACCTTCATACATTAATAAACCTCTAACTCCACTTCTAGAAATGAAAATGGGTAAAGTAATACACTTGGCACTTCCAAAACTCCCAGTTTATCAACATTTTCTCTTGGGTATTCACAACAAATGTAATCTTTCTTCCTTCTGTTTGTCTTTGCTTATGTCATAAATAACCTTGCAAGCAATAAAATTCCTTATCTCTAAGGTAAATAAATCTTAGCCCATTTTATAACCTTCACAGAAGGATTTTTCTTTTAAAGGTAAAACAAATGCAAAAACAGACATTAATTTCTGTAAAAGTATCTGTAGATTCATAATTTCATACCCTCTCTTTTCCTTCAGTTTTTTGTGAAGCAAACCAAAAAAAGTAAGGATGCTCATTGTCAGCAACTCCAGCATGGCTTCTGATGCTGTGCACGTTGGTGTTCCTTTCTCCCCATATATTCTGAACCATACAGAGAAGGAAAATACATCTGCAACATAAGATCAGTGTGCAGCCAATGAATAAAGAAAAGGTGTGAGGAAAATATCACCATTAACTCATTTTGAGTCCTTTCTCATGATGAGTTCAGAGACCCGAGCATGAAACGCTGCAGGTGAGGAGATGCAGAGCAGAAGGCAGAAGTTATGGGACAGGGACAGAAATGAGTCTTCCAACTCTTTTCCTTCGTCTTCTTATGTATCACCTTGTGAGCAGACAACCTGTCTTCAGTTTTCATGTCCCTCTGTTCAAGAAAGACCTCAAGAAGATACTCAGCAATTATGAGAATAAAAGTAGCTCAGAATAAAATCTGAACGACTGCGTCGGGATTTGGCCCTAGCTCTTAAGACAGCAATTTAAAGAACACATCTTTAGCACCCAAAGAGTTTGTCAGTACCATCCTGGTATTTGGATTACAAACTACACAATTAATTATCCCAATACTCAAATGAGGAAGTAAAATAACCATAAGCCAGTTAACTTCTGTATTACTCAGCAAAAGGGAAAGAATTGGAAATGGAGGAAACAATACAGAGAGAGGGGAGGAGAAATTTTTTTCACCTTGGAGGAAAGTAGGTAACATAGGTATCTGCAGGTATTTATGTGTAAAAAACTTCAGATAGTAAGTTTTAAAAACATGAGTTGGACAGTCTATGAGAAGCTATAGAGAGAAGCTCAGGGGAAAAAAAAAAAAAAAAAAAGATCTTCAGTTTACGTTTAGAAACAGCCACTCAAGAGCTAACAAACAGCTCTTCTTACAGAAAATTCACACTCAAGAGTGAAAGGTTTCAAAATGTGTGATCTAATAGCAATTTTACATTACATGGACTCATACAAGCTGTGGAATGCACTGTAGTTAGTTCCCAAAGATGCTGAGATGGTGAAGAATACTTATAGGGCTTTAAAAAACAATGACTGTATTATTCGTTCCCAAAAGACTCATACAAACAGAAATTGAGAAATCCTAAAATAAGGAAATCTGAATCTTATTATTTGCTGATGTATATGCTACAGCTAATAAAAAGTCTGGAACAGCATTTCATTTCATCTTAGCTAGCACATCCTTAGGTTACAAAAATCTAATTACTACCACCATCACAAATCTTCAATCAGCAACTTTCCCAGCCAAGGAATGATTCCTATATTACTATAAAATAATTAATACTTCATTATCTCTCACTTTCACCCAGACCCTCACAGATTAAGAAATGTACAAGATATAAACAAGGGAAACTCCCTGTAACTCAAAAACTTCCCAAAATTTTCAAAAATCCCCTTTCATAGCCAAAGTCTTAAGCAGGGAATAAGAAATACCATAATAAGCTACAGTTCTCTCTTGAGCAGTATATCATGGATGGACAGGAAAATGAAAGACATGGAGGAAAAGCTCTACAAGAAATCCTTGATTATCGCTCAGTTAGGCTCATGGTGTGACCTATTCTCCCTCAGAAAACAGCTTTGGATTTTAGGAATTTGGACATCCATCTGCAAACCTTGAGAAGTCATTTCATTTCCCTTTAAAATAAACTTTATTGTAAATAAATTATTTCCTTTCTATATGACAAAACAGACCAATTCTACCTGCAGAACTACTAGTACTGTTTGAGGGCATGACACACTTTAGAATGGGAGAATACAAAGTTAGGATACAGGGACAGCACATAGCCACACAGTTTTGTGACAAGCAGTCTTTTCCACCCTTGGCATGTGCTATGATTCAGTTGTTACTCAGAAGGGAGACAACATCTAGTGAATGAATCATCAGTCCATATCCTGTAGCAATTTTATTTTCTCTTGTGGTATTCCAAGGATGGATGACAAGTCTCAGCCTCTACAAGTCAGAGGGATCCAGAGGGATACACTGCCAGAAGCAAATGAGTAAAGGGATGAAAAGAACAAGGCCATACATGACACCATTTACATATTCCAGCCCTGACTATATGTAATCAGACATTTTCACACAACCTAAATTGCCACACAGCAGTCAATGAGGTTATGAATGGCGATAAAGTGACATTTGTTTAACAGAAAACAGAATCCTTAGTAAAAGGCATCTTTAGAAATAGAAAAGTGTGTTGGCTACATGTGTTGGCTACTCTGTTTTATTTCAGTTATTCAATTCACTTTTTTCTCAATGTGGAGAATTAAAACACAATGTGGAGAATTAAAATTATTTGTATGACATATAAAAAATAACACAACTTTAGTCCACTCACAGTAATTTCAGTTGCACTGTCAGCCTAAACACAGCATTTTGAAAGAGCTATCATGATCAGATCCTTTCACCTCATTGATGGAAAACTATTTCTCAAAGCCAGAAAAAAATGACATGTCCAGGATTTTCAAATGACAAGACATTTGCTGAAGGTCTAAGGTGTGTGGGCATACCTTATTTTCTGTTATATATTTAAGGCTGGAAGTACCAGAAAAGAGGAAAGTTTTTGCTTTCCTCATCCCCAAAAAAATTTCAACTGGTAAAAGAAAAAAGAGGGGGAAAAAACCCACATGAAAAGCTGCATGTTCACATAAAACTATGGTAGGTTCTAAATCAGTCACATTAAAACTTTATAGATATTTTTTACCTTTGAATTCATGTTACAGATAAAATTAAGCATGTAACCTTTACAGCATGTAACCTTGGTCAATCAGCCTTTTCAAAACATATCACAGTCTCAGGAGAAGATCTGTTAGTTCCTGGGTTCAGTCAGAACTGCTTCAAAGCTAATTGACAAGCTGTGTTCATTTTCTAAAGACAACAAAAGATAAAACATTGGCAAAAATATTCTGGTAGTCCAGAAGGATTTCTTTTCACAGCCAAATTAAACAACAGTGTCTTCGTTTTTATATGATATCAGCATGAGCAGATGATTTTCTAGATGTATAGATTTAATAATAATGTTATTACGACTCTTTCTTTTATAGTGCAGCATAGTATAATTAATTAATTAATTAATTTTATGTTAATCAAGAAAATGTAAATACTTTTCTTTAAAAGAATTTTGGATGCATGTATCTATACAGACATATATACACAAATATCTACATAAAAATATAATAAGAAATGCATACTACACATGCGTATATACGCCTCTGTATTTATAAAAGCCCTGGAAAAGTGTGTTTTATGTAATATTCTGTTTTATGTCAGAAACAGTGGCAAATGCTATGTGCACCTAGAGAATTAAGAACTTTTTCATGATAAGAAAGAGTTATCAGCAAGATGCCTGTTGTTCAACATACTCATAAACAATTCAGATAAAAGAATTGATTGTGGTGTAACAGTAACGTCTGATGACACAAAACTACTTGGAAGAGTCAGAATAAAGCCAATAATGAAGTCCTATAGTAAAGTCTCTTTGAATTACACACACATGAAATTCAATATGCTAAATGAACCTCTGATACTCAGAAAGTTATCCCTGTTTCACACACTAAGCCATCTGTATATATCTTCGTTTTTATGCTTGTGGGTAGCTTTTCAAAGACACCAGGTAAGACCCCAGCCAGTGGAATCTCCAGATGTCCTGAAATGTGGGAGCATTTGTGGCTTTCCCAAACATGGGAAGCATATGGGGACCATAAAGAAGACGTCTTTTTACAAGACATAAGAGACATTATAAAACATACATACTTAAAGCCGTTAATGATCATTACTTAAGCATCCTGTGATCATTTATGATCATTTGTGCACTCCATTCACATCCTTGATATTTAATAGTTAATAATTTTTTCCATTCTTAGACTCTTTTTAAAATGTCAGCTTTCTCACACTCATGATAACATCTTCAGATGTTATGAAACCTCCTGAGGCTGAGAGAAAAGCCAATGACGAAACTTCCCTCTGCCAAATGAGATTTCACAATTTGCTCTTCAGTGTTTGCTTTGACTTCAAAAAATATATACTACATATTTCTACATCCATATTAAGTCGAACTTAGCACAACTGAGAACTTCGTTACAAAGCCTAAGGAAATATTCTCTGAAGGGTGGAGAATTTTGTTGGGCCTCTGTCCGCTATTCTCCATTTTCTTTTATCCTGTGTTTATCATTGGTAGAGATATTAACTCAAACTCCCAAACAACCAGTACTTCAATTTCTAGCCCACAGAAGAGTAACAGCCCACTGATTCTAAACTCACTCCTCTGCTGTCCTGGTGAGGGCAATAAACCCAAAAGACACTGAGGAAAGAGTGCAGAGGGTGTGTCCTGGTTTAAGGCAAATTTGGGACAAAATTCCAAGAGGGTCCCTCCAGAAAGCAAATTCAAGACCCTCTCCCTACTGGTTCAGGTAAGTATTTTCTTGGAGAAAAATGGAAAAACCCTGTTTATTTAACAAGTATTCACAAGTATTAAAAATTAATAACTTTGCACAATAAAATTTCTCACTGTTCTGAAGAGATGGAAAAACTCAGAAAGTCCTTTTTGTGAGCTGCAGCTTAGCTCATTCAGTCTCTCATCAGTCCCAGCTGGGCAGGAAATGCTGCGTCCTGGGCCCTGGTGGGCCACAGGTGTGAGCTCCTGGTGCTCTTCTGGATTTTCAGTCCAGAGAAGGTTTGAACAGTTCCAAGAAAAAGAAAAACCACAGCCCAGGGAAGTTCACTTCCTCAGCTAGCTAAAAACTAACTAAAAGCACAGGAGAGCTCTGTCCGGCTGTCTGTCCATGCTGCAGACAATACAGTCCACAAGCAGGAATGTGGATGAGTGAGAGCAGTGTCTGAAAACTTCTCTCCCCCCATCGCTCTCACAACCAGTCTCAAAGGGGCAAAACTTATTATCCACCATAAACAGAACAGGCAAAGGGGATACTAGTATCATATAGACGCCCTAAGACAAGGTGGCACTTGCAAACAAGAAAGCAGCTATCATCTTTCTCCAGCTCTCAACCTGTGCACATACACAAATAAAGATGGTATGTTAACCCATCTAAAGCTAGGCACTAAGCACTACATAGTACCAATTTAATAATACTTTCATTTTTTAATCATACTTTCATTTTTTAATCATATTTTCAGTAGTTTTCTCCTGTTTGTCATCCTTTTGTAATTCATTTCCAAGCCAAAATACGTGAAGTACACAGTGAATCTACGACTGAGTAGTAATTGATATAGAGCACGCAGAGTTGAAGGAAATTTCCCTCCTTGTCCCTGAAAGATGATGGCTACATTCCAAGAGGATGGCTACATGACATACATCGTGGTTGCAATACCTACCCCCAGCTCCTTTGCTGGTTCCTAAGTGGAATTACCACAGTAATGAACACTTAAACAAAACCTCTGAGCTCTCATGAAATAAAACAATCTATATCCACACATGCCACTTCCTAGGCCAAAATTTTGTGATGATGTCATGAAGCTGTGATGTACAATATTATTAAAGCTGTACTTTCCAGAAGAGAGTGATTCTTCAAGGATGAAGAATCTATGAATATTTATGCTGATTAATTTGAACGGTCATTGAATGTTCTGTCTTAATGATGCCCCTCCTAAAAGTTAGGTATTTTGCCAGCTATTTCATCTAAGACCTGCTGTCTTTATTGGTCTCTATGGGCTGTTCAGATTCTCAAAAAAATTACTTTTTTCCCATAGTGGTAAAAGACATTAGGAAATTTTTCAGCCTAAGATCTATGTAGCTATGAGTTCAATCAAGAAGCCAAAGAGAATTCTGTTGGGTAGGCATTTTTTCCTACTGCATCCATTATTCCCTAGTCTTAAAGCTATGATCCTTTCAAAAACTTAAAAAAATCACAAAGTTAAGATTATTCAGTTTAAAGGGGATCATTAACACAATAGATGCTTCAAAAGAGAAGTCTCTGGTAATGAAATACAAATAGTCATAGAAACATGAGTAATATAGCTTGGAGACGGCCTCTGCAAGTCCCAAGTCAAATTCTGTCTCCCTCAGTCACTATTGTAGGCCTACATGGGTACTTTTCCCTGCTTATACAGCCTTTGATAACTGCTCCTTTGGTCTCTAGCCACCCTTTAGTATTGCCAGCAACAAACATCCCATTAACTTCTCCAAAACCAACATTGGGTTATGAAAACAAGCCTCCTTGGTATGTCTGTACCTGATTTAGATGTAACATTCAAGCCACAAGCTGTAGCATTGAATTTTCACTTAAAGACTCATATTAGAGTGTTTTATTTCCTCAATAGAAACCATGAATATTGCAAGAAATGTTCTTGTTTCATAATGTGGAGATTTTAGTGATAAAGAAGCTATTGTGTGAAAACAAAGAACTTGTACATATCAAAGCACACACTGGGAATCTAATTTGTTAGGCAGTCCAATTACTGAGTTTGGTCTCCTACAGTGAATTTACATTTGACCTCCCTAGAGTGAGTATGTTAACATCTGTTCCCACTCTTTTGTTTGTCTAGTAATTTCTTTCTTATAAATTTTGAAATATTATGGTTGAGGTACAGTTTGCATTACATACAGACCAAAAGAAATAGATTTTGCAAAGTAAAATACTTGTGGACATGTGGGTGCTTATTCAAATTTTCTGTATAATAAGGAAATATCACTGTATAGAAGGCCCTATATCTTAACCCATCATTCTCCTGACTGAAGGTAACATTTTTCCTCCTGTAAAATTTAGTTCCTTAATTTCCAATTCCATACAAGTCAAGGCTCTATGTCTTCTCCCCTCAGTTCACAGAAGGCACCAGAGGACCTTGAATGATGTTTAATTCATGCTAGAAGTTACTTTTTTCTTGGTAACTCATTCAATGCAGCCCACCCAAAACCCAGATGGTAACAGATTTCAATTACTGTTGACATAAACTGGATATGAAACAGATGTGGAAAACCTAAAAGGACTGGGTTCCCTGAAATAGAGTTCAATATTTACTGCAGGATGTATTCTTTAGCAGCAAAGTTTTCCTGTTACACTTCCAACATTATTACAAATTCTTACTCATGGAATATATAGAAATCATGTCTATATTAGTTTTAAGATATTATATGTCACTCATTTCCTCTTCAGCTAGCAAAAGACCTTAAATTACAATGAATTTTGAATTTTTTCTTTATGTTTAATCAGAGTTTCTCCTGTTGTTTCTGAGATGAATTGTCACTTCTTTGTCAGTAGGAGTTTGTAATTTTTCTCCCTCCCATAATCCTGTCAATTACTCCAGCCCTTGCATTTACTATTTCATGTCAAGGAAATCTCATGGGGCTTCAAGGTTCAACTTTTGCTGTGTGTCTATTTTCAGCAGTGGTGCACATTGTTTTAGCTCTCTGTTTTCACAGAAGATCCTACATGTTTTCCTAATTTGTCCTAGATGACAACACAGAGTTGCACATACCAGGTACAATAAGCTACAACTTCAGCATACAAATTCATTCACTTTATATCAAAAAGAATATTAACTTTATTGTGTTTCCACTCCAAGTTTCTCTGACAAATACATTTCCAAAATAATTGCAGCCATTATAATTTACCAGGTGAAATAACTGCACTATAGCAAAATGTTGCATGAAAATTCACAGCATTTTGCCAACAAATTAATTTTTTGTTATCTTTCACTTCCTCAGTTTGCACTCACTTAGACACAGAGTCATGACTGGGAAATAAAAAACAAAACAAAATAAAACCAAGAACAACTGGTCAGGAACCATCTGATTTTCAGCTTTTCAGAGTTTGAGGGTTTTGTATTTTCGGAGCTTTTGCATGTTCAAAGCTTTGTGTCCATAGACAGCTTCTTCTCTCCAGGGACCCTTTGTCCTGTTCCACTCAGCCCCCTGAC